>NC_057806.1:484292339-484311274 GCF_018294505.1 Triticum aestivum
TCTCCTCTCGCCGGCCGTCGCCTGCTCGCCGGCGAGCTCGCGCCACCGCGCCGGCCTCCGCCTCCAGCGCCGCCCGCCATCCCGCTGCTCCGGCGCCGCCCCGCGCCACCGCACCTCGCCGTCCTCTCCGGCGGCCTCCTCCTCCTCGGCGCCCTTGTCCTCTCCGGCGGCCCAAGTCCAACTCCGGCGAACTGCTACAGGAACTCCAGCGCCGACCCACCTCGGTTTCCATGCCCGATCTGGATCCAGATCCAGATCCACCTCGGTTGACCTTTTTCCCCCGAAACCCTAGTTTATTTGCATACTTTTACGCATCATAAGTTCCTCATCGTAGCTCCGATTCGTGTGTGTAGCATATCAAAATGTTCATCTCGACGAGTACATCATTTCATCTCATTGCATCATTTTTATTTGAGCTCATCTTGATGCCCGAAATGCTATTGGAAGAGGGCTATGTGATGATTATTTTAGATATGTTTCAGCAAATGCCCTTTTGTCATTTTTGTCATGATTAATGTGTGCATGCTATGATCCTGAGCTCTACATGTGTTTTGTAGAATACCATGTTATCTTTACAGGGGTGTATGCCATGTATTTTTGTGATCTTTGTAGTGACTAGCACAAGCATGCAAAGTAGCTTACTCAATGATGCTGATTTCAGGGACTTAGAATTTCACCAAGTCCTTGTCCTGACATTGTTTTTATGCCATATGTTCATGTTGTTTCCTAGTGATCCGTGCCTCTTTTGAGGATGACCAGTAAGGATGTTTTGTAGATATTGTGGTGCTCTATACATCCATGTCTTTGTTTGCATTTATGGAGCACCCTATCTTGAGTCAATCGAGCTCTACTTTTGCTATAAAATGTTCATGGCAGATTGTTAACATGTTTAGCGATTTTGCCGAGCTTGTGGTTGTTGATCCGTGCATGCTATGTTGTTCTTGCCATGTCTAGCTTCTATGCCATGTCTTCTTGATGGGTGTATGCTTAGTTTGTCATGCAATTCCTCGATCGAGCTCGTAAATATGCCTACTTGTTAATCTGTTTTGCATGCTCCAGTTTTTCACTAAGTCTGAATCTATTTGTGTTTTTCCTATGTTCACATGCTTGCAATTGTATTTTCTGATCCCTTTTGGCTCATGGTCACTAATGGACGTTTGTTATATGCTTTGAGTAGCTTCATGCCATGCCTTGCTTTGCCATGATATGTTCCTGTAGCATGTAGTTTTCATGCTCTAAAGATTGCTTCCTGATGATAAATTCCTGACTTGTTATTTCTCTAAGTCTGTAACCTGTTATCTTTTGTACTTTTGCCATGCTTCTTTGAACCTGTTAATGAGTGAATTAGCCGTAGCTCAGTGTTCATATTTTGTCAACTTCATGAGTGGATCCCTGCCATGTATTTTGTTGCTATGTTTTAGTGCTGTAGCATATTTATCTTGTTGCATTTAGAAGGCTACTTGCTGTTTATCGCAGACCGGTACCATATTTGTTTTGCTTGCCATTTCCAAACCGTGCATCCGATTCCGGTGATCTTTATATCGATTTCAACCGAAATCAACTCACCTTTCCAGTGGCACTCTTGGATTTCCAAGTTGAGGCCAGGTTCAATCATTCCTTTCCAAATCTTGCATATGCATATGCATCGCATACCGCATCCCTCATATCATACCATGTTTGCATCATGTTGTTTGAGCATTGCACGTGGTTGATTGTGTTCCTTTTGCTTGTTGTTCTTATTGGGTAGAGCCAGGAGACGAGTATGTGATCGAGGAGCCCGTTGATTATGCTTACGAGGATCAAGGCAACTCTAAGAACTTTGCAGGCAAGATGACCATACCCTGGAAATCACTTCTATCTTTGCTTGCTAGATGCTCGCTCTTTTGCTATGCCTATGCTACGATACCTACCACTTGCTTATCATGCCCCCCATATTGTTAAACCAAGCCTCTAACCCACCATGTCCTAGCAAACCGTTGTTTGGCTATGTTACCGCTTTGCTCAGCCCCTCTTATAGCGTTGCTAGTTGCAGGTGAAGATTGGAGATCGTTCCTTGTTGGAACATGTTTATTGTTGGGATATCATTATATTATCTTGTTTATCTTAATGCACCTATATACTTGGTAAAGGGTGGAAGGCTTGGCCTTATGCCTGGTGTTTTGTTCCACTCTTGTCGCCCTAGTTTCCGTCATATCGGTGTTATGTTCCCGGATTTTGCGTTCCTTACACGGTTGGGTTATAATGGGAACCCCTTGACATTTCGCCTTGAATAAAACTCCTCCAGCAATGCCCAACCTTGGTTTTACCATTCACCACCTAGCCTCTCTTTTCCCTTGGGTTTCCCGAGCCCAAGGGTCATCTTTATTAAACCCCCCGGGCCAGTGCTCCTCAGAGTGTTGGTCCAAACTAGAGCCCCTTGCAGTGCCACCTCGGGGAAGCTCGAGGGCTGGTTTTAGTTGTACAGATTGCTTATCCGGTGTGCCCTAAGAACGAGATATGTGCAGCTCCTATCGGGATTTGTCGGCACATTCGGGTGGTGTTGCTGGATTTGTTTTACCATTGTCGAGGATGTCTTGTAACCGGGATGCCGAGTCTGATTGGATTGTCTTGGGAGAAGGAATATCCTTCGTTGACCGTGAGAGCTTGTGATGGGCTAAGTTGGGACTCCCCTGCAGGGATTTGAACTTTCGAAAGCCGTGCCCGCGGTTATGGGCAGATGGGAATTTGTTAATGTCCGATTGTAGAAGACTTGAACTAAACTTAATTAAAATGAATCAACTGAGTGTGTAACCGTGATGGTCTCTTCTCGGCGGAGTCCGGGAAGTGAACAGGGTGTTGGAGTAATGCTTGACGTAGGTTGTTCTAGGATCACTTCTTGGTCATAGTTGTTCGACCGTGCCTTTGCCTTCTCTTCTCGCTCTCTTTTGCGGATATGTTAGCCACCATATATGCTAGTCGCTTGCTGCAGCTCCACATCATACCTTTACCTTACCCATAAGCTTAAATAGTCTTGATCGCGAGGGTTTGAGATTGCTGAGTCCCCGTGACTCACAGATTCCTTCCAAAACCAAATGCAGGGACCGATGAGGCCATTCCAGGTGATTCGACAGAGCTCAAGTGGGAGTTCGATGAGGACTCAGGACGATACTACGTGTCTTTCCCAGATGATCAGTAGTGGTGCCCAGTTGGGGCGATCGGGGACTTTGTCGCATTTGGGGTTGATCTTTATTTTGGTTCCGTAGTCGGACCTTGAGTGTATTGGATGAATGTAATGACTTATTTATGTATTTGTGTGATGTGGAAAGTGTAAGACAACTATGTACCTTCTCCTTTTTTATTTACATGGGTTGTTGTGAAGATTACCTCACTTGCGACATTGCTTTCAATGCGGTTATGCCTCTAAGTCGTGCTTCGACACGTGGGAGATATAGCCGCATTGAGGGCGTTACAAAGACGTTGGATCAAGTGTGGATATGCATCTTTTGCGAACACCCCCACATTATATGCGTGGGGGCGGAAGCCGATGACTGCAAACTTTTAGGTTATACACATATATACATAAACGGCCGCACATGAGGCACCATAGTACTTTCGGGTAAAAGTATAAACAGCCTTGATAATTCAATGAAACATTGTTTTTACAATGGGAATACATGTCACTTGAACATAACATTCTTAGAGCACTGAGCCTCTATCGAACGAGTGCCTTCAAGAACTTCTTCAAAGTAGTGCTCGACAGCCACCCGGCCTACGGCCGAACCCTGTGTCACAACAGTGGTGGCCTCCATCTCCGCCAAGTATGTCTTGACACGGGCAAAGGCCATCCGTGCACCCTCTATGCACGCCTATCTCTTTACAGCATCGATGCGCGGCACAACACCAAGGAACTGTTGCACTAAGCTAAAGTAGCTATTCGGCCTTGGCCCTCCCGGCCACAGGTGATCCACAACGGACCTCATGGCAAGTCCGGACAACCTATGGAGCTCGGCCCACTCGACCAATCGCTCATTCAACAGCAGCGGACGGACTGGAGCGTGAAACTATGACCAGAACAGCTTTTCCACTTCGGGACCTTTATGATCCTTGAAGTACTCGGCCGCATCAGCAGCACTTGCAGCCAAATCCATGTAGGCGTCCGCAGAACTCCATAGCCGATCAAGAGGAGCATACTTCAGATCTCCGAACTTAGTCCGCAACAAGAAGGGCTTCCCAGACACGATATCTGCAGCTTGATTCAGCTCCTCCTTCGTCGCCCTAATTTTGGAGCAGGCTTCCTTGGCAGCCACCAGAGACTTCTCCAGGTCTATCGCCTTCGCCCGGTTTTCTTCTTCAAGAAGCTGGTAACGGTCAGCGGCATCTTTTACCTCTACGGCATCTTGGCTATTTTTTCCTTGCTATCGCAATGCGCGACTTGTTCGGCCGTTAACTCTTCGGCCGCCTTTAGAGTGGCCGCATTGCTACTCCTTGCTTGCTCCTTGGCTCGGGCAAGCTCCGCCCGAAGGATCTCCACGGTGGCAGCTCCATCTGCAGTCACACATCATATTAAAGATACTTGCATCATGCTCATCTTATTATGTGACGATCACTAGAGAAATCACTCACCCTGTGCCTCGTCAAGCCGCTTGTTGACAAGCACGATGTCGGCGTCTGCCGCATCAAGTTGCCGCTTTAGCTCGGCAAACCCATTAGTCCGGCTAGCCACTGGAGCTTCAGCCACCTACATATAAAGGCGGTATGGTTATTACCTGGGACTATGATCCTCTGTTTGCCGCCATTTTTGACGATAACCAGAGTCTCAGGGGTTACTATCTGCATAGGGCACACCTAACGTGTGCGGTACTGTTCAAAATATACATTATTTCACGTACCTCGAAGCCTTTCAGCAGACTCATAAAATCTTCATGCAAACCGCTTTTTGCGGATGAAATCCTTTCAATTACCGTACCCATTAGCGTACGGTGCGCTTCCGAGATGGCCGCTTTCCCTAGAAGATCCTTCAGCGCGTCCGACCGCACACTGGACGGACCCTTGTTGTCGCTCCCCTTAGGAGCCGGATACTAGGGATCCTGGGTAGCCAAAGGGTTATCCTCCGGCCTTGGTGGATCCGGAGATACCCTTCGCAACGACACTTCAAGGTCGCTCGCTTCATGAGGTAGGGTGTCGGGGGGAGGCGTTTCGCTCTCCATCATCTCCGGAAGAAGATCCCCCAAAGACGAACTCTATCGAGACGGGCTACGATCCGGACTACAATTTATAAGCACTGGTTATTGTCTTCGGAAGTAAGGTAGGATATTTCCACTATTAAAGTACTTTTCGACTACTTACAGCTCGGTAGAGGGATGATCGCCGCGCGGGCATTGTGCGGCAAGAATACCCTCTGAGGCAGGACCCTCTGACGAAGATTTCTTCTCCCGTTTGGAAACCTTAGTTTCCGTATCTTTAGAGGTAGTCCTCTTCCTTCCCCGGGGAGCGAGAATGTCAGATTCTTCCCTTTGGTTGTCCTCCCTCACGGAGGCTCTCAACCCCCCGGTTGGAATGAGTAGCGAGTGAGGTCCGCTTTCGCTCTCTCTCTTCCCCCCATCATCTTCCTTTAAGGGCACTGGATATGGCTGTCAAGACCCCGACTCGATGTCACATCGATCTAGCCGGTAACACCTCATATCACTTTGCGGCCTCACGCACGGTATCCCCACGGGTGTCGCCTTACCTTTGCCCGGGACCGTTTGCGCCTTTTGGCTCACGTATATGATAGTGTCGCTAGCATCCATATGATAAGGAGCCCGGGCTGACATGACTAGTCGTAAACCCAAAGTGGCACAGACTTACAGGGACAGGCATCCATGACCCAGCTTCGAACGTGTCGGTCATCAGCAAGTGGGTCCGGGCTATAGCACTGGGCTAGCAGGACTCCGGTAAACCGGGCTGTAGCGGGGTAACAGGACTCCGGTACTCAATGCGTGACATTTCCCGGAAGGGACAGACACTGGAACGAAGAAGGACACATGCCGGCCAACCTAAGTGTTCCAGTGCAGTAGCAAGCTACCATGGCTCAGAGGTAACACTAGGAGACATTTCCCGGTAAGAGAGGCTACTAAAGATAAACAACTAGATAGTCAGATCCCACACATACCAAGCATTTCAATCATACACACAATATGCCCGATATGTGCAAACACAACAAGGCATCACAACATGACTCTATGACACAAGCACTTTATTTAAGGCTCAGAGAGCCATACATAACATACACAAAGGTACGGGTCACACGACCCAGCATTCAAGTCATACAGTCATACAAACCAGCAGCGGAAGTAACTTGTCTGAGTACAGACAACTAGAAAGATAAAAGAGGCTTGGAAAGCCTAGCTATACTACGTGGTCCTTCACAAGCTCAGGATCACCACCTGGGCCTTAGCCTACTCATTGATGTCAACGTCTACGTAGAACCCATCAGAAGGGGTTGCAGCGTCTTCTGTAAAAATGTAAATTATAGCAACATGAGTACAAAGGTACTCAGCAAGACTTACATCAGATCCTACATACATGCATATTATCAAGAAGGGTTGGTGGAGTTATTGCAGCAAGCCAGCTTTGACTCTTGGCTAGGCTAACTTACGAGACTCCAACTTGAAATGGTTTTGCGCACACGAGTCCACTACTCACCACTTCAATACACTACCGAGGATCCACCTCCGTCTTCCTACGGAAGAGCCATCCTCGGCACTCACACTTATCTTGAGGCTTTTAGCAGTTTCCATTTACTTGTCTATGAACTGTATAGGCAACCAAGTAGTCCTTTACCGCGGACGCGGCTATTCGAATAGATCATGATAACCCTGCAGGGGTGTACTTCTTCATACATGTTTCCACCACTTAGCGTCTGCACACGACATGTGCTCGGCAGACTTCAAGCGAAAGCCGACGTGGGTGTAGACCACGACCTACCTAAACACCTAAGCCTCTAGTCCAGGTTTATCGCCTATCCAGGTTCCATCCACAGGGAGTCCGGCCGGGGTTTCTCATACGGCCCCGAACGATGTGAACAGGGTTCCCGAGATACCTAACGGGTATTCGGTACACCGTGCCACGTACCTACCGCATCACAGCCCACCCCTACGGTCAGCGCTGTCCACGGCCTCCAGTAGGCTACAAACACCAGAAACTACGTGCAACTCCTGGACAGAGAGCTAGGGTGAATAAGAAGTCGAGCGGGGTCATATTTCAGGGCCCAATGCATGGTAGTAGCTGTATCTTAAATCACACATACAGATCTCAGTGCTTAAGGTCGGCTTCAATGAAACAACCCACCATGTACTCCTACATGGCCTCTCATCGATACCTTTACCAAAACGTGTTCACCACACCACTCTCATTACCGACATAATCATTTCACTCTAGCCCATCACCCAGATGAACCAGACCTGACACGACTCTAAGCATAGCAGGCATAGCAAGGTAGGAACAACACATACATATGGCTCAATCAACTCCTACACATGCTAGTGGGTTTCATCTAGTTACTGTGGCAATGACAGATCATGCAGAGGAAATGGGTTCAACTACTGTAGCACACAGCAGTTTGAAACGCGTTGTCTTAATGCAGTAAAAGAGAGCAGGAGCGAGAACATGGGATTGTATCGATATGATCAAATGGTTCTTCGTTAGGGTAATCACGGTACTCCTCGGGGGCAGAACCTGCCGCAAAGAACACCGATACACAACCATCACCAAACAATGTGCAACAATATGATGCATGCATGAAACATAGCAATATGAGTGTGTTGGGCTAATGCAACTAAGACCAGAAGGGTTTGAACCAATTTGAATCAAAGATTCAAATTTCAAACTCAAACATGTCCCTTTAAAGTGTTTTTCCTTGTTCTGCATTAAACATCAAGTTAACTTGTTTAATCATGCATGAAAATAGTACAGATGGATAGATTGGATTTTTCTGATCATTTTTCATATATAATTTGTCTGATTTGGAGTTACAGAATAAAAGTTATGAATTTTTAAAGTTTAAACTATATTCTGGAATTTCCTATATTAGATTAATTCCAGAAAATCAATTATGGCGTCAGCCTGACGTCAGTGTGACGTCAGCAGGTCAACGGAACACGTCCAGGTCAAACCTGACAGTGGGTCCCGCGTGTCAGTGTGATTAGATTAGTTAAAGTTTAATTAAAACTAAACCTGTTTAATTAACAGGGCTGGGCCCCACCTATCATTGACTCAGGGGAGTCAACCAGGGCCCACCCGTGGTCAAACCCGGGTCGGCTGCACCGGCGTTTAGCCGCCGGCGAGCCCGACGCGGCGGCGGAAGTGGTTTTGACCGTTTCGGCCACCAAATGGGTCGCGGAGACCACCGGAGTGGAGTTGAGGACGAGCCGCAGCTCTTGGTGGAGTCCGTTGGGGTCGGGGTGGCCGGAGTTGGCGCCGGCAACGACTTTGGCGGCCACCGGGGTTCGGCCGAAGACGAACTTGACGCTAGAGGGGTCGGTGAGGCTCGGGGAGTGGCTAGCTAGGTGCTAAGTGACACGGTGAGTATGATGGACACCAGTTTGTGGCCGGAGGGTGACCGGGAGCACGTCGGCGACGAGCTCCACGGCGGTGGGTGCGGTTGAGCTCCGGGAGGTTGCTACACGGCTCGGGAGCAAGAAAAGGAGGGGGGGAAAGATGGCTAAGCTCACAGTGAGTGCGACGAAGCCCTTGGTGTGGCCGGAGATGGACCGGAGCGACGACGGCGTTGAAGGGGATCTCCGGCGACGGCGGTTCGGGCGAGGTCGTTGCGGTGGACTCGGGCGTTGCGAGCGCTCGGGGCTCGGCGTGCTCGATGGAGTGGACAGCGGCGGAGCTCCTGGACACGATGAGAGGGCGCACGGACGACGGGGAGCACGGCTACGACGAGGGCACGGCGATGGTGGCGTCGGCCATGGCGGGGGAGCACGAGGGGGAGGAGCTGGAGAGGAGCGGGGGTGTCTGGGGGGTTCGGGGGAGCGAGAGAGGCTGATCCACGACGTCACCGCGCGAGGGGAGCGGCGAGGCGGCGAGCAGGTGCGTGGCGTGCGCTGCGGTCGCCGTCGGGCACCTGCCTGCCTGCCTGGCCGGCAAGCAGCTCGCTGGAGCGGCGCTGGGCTGGGCCGGCAGGTGGGCCGGGAGCAGGCGCCAGGTAAGCTTTTTCCATTTCTTTCTGTTTTCTGTTTTTTAATACTTCTGCAACTTTTTTGAATTAAATAAAATACTTAGGCTACTCCTAAAATCACCAAACTACTCCTGGTCCATAGTTGGATTATTTCCAACATGAAACATTTTAGTTTGGAGATATTTGAGCATTTAAATATTTTATATAATTTTAAATGCCCAAATTCAAATATTTATGATTTAATTCAAAAACCCTAAGCTGGCCTAGGAAAATGTGCACCACTTTTGGCAGAGGTTCTGAACCAAGACAAAAATGATGGGCATTTTAGAAGGGCATTTCAGGTTCATTGAAAAAGTTTTTAGTAAACCCTAGTTGGTTTCAGAGGGGGCTGGGGGTTCTATCATCCCCATTTCAGGTTTCTGATGAAAGAATAAACATGATGCAACACTCTAATGCATGAACTAGCTAGGGTGTGACAACTCACCCCCACTCAAAAGAATCTCGTCCCGAGATTTGGGTTCCTCCAGAAAGAAGGCGGGATACTCAAGTCGAAGACGATCCTCCCTTTCCCAAGTTGCTTCATCCTCAGAATGGTGCGACCATTGTACTTTAAGAAACTTGATATTATGACGTCGAGTGGTACGCTCGGCTTGATCGAGGATACGAATGGGGTACTCTCGATATGTAAGATTATCTTGGAGATCAAGCATTTCGTAGTCCACTCCACGGATAGGATCCGAAAAGCAACGCCTGAGTTGAGAAACGTGGAAGACATCGTGGACTCTGGAGAGGTGCGGAGGTAGTTCCAATTGGTAGGCAACTTCTCCTCGTTTGGCGAGAATGCGAAAAGGTCCAATGTAACGAGGAGCCAATTTGCCTTTGATACCGAAACGATGGGTTCCCTTCAGAGGGGTAACCCGAAGGTAAGCCTTCTCGTCAATCTCGAAAGTCATAGCCTTATGTTTTCGGTCATATTGACTCTTTTGACGGGATTGGGCTGTTTTCAACTTTTCACGAACGATGCGAACTTGCTCTTCTGCTTCCTGAATCATATCCGGGCCAAAGAATTGTCTTTCCCCGGTCTCTGACCAGTTAAGGGGTGTTCGACACCGTCGTCCATAGAGAACCTCAAAAGGGGCTTTACCCAAGCTAGATTGATAGCTGTTGTTGTAAGCGAATTCGGCAAATGGAAGGCACTTCTCCCAATCCATTCCGAATGAGATAACAGAGGCTCGAAGCATGTCTTCTAGGATCTGGTTGACGCGTTCTACTTGACCACTCGATTGAGGGTGAAAAGCGGTGCTAAAGGAAAGGCGGGTTCCCATAGCGTTTTGGAAACTTTCCCAAAATCGAGAGGTGAAAAGACTTCCTCGATCCGAGTTAATTTCCAAAGGAACACCATGGAGAGACACTATTCGGGAGATGTATAAGTCTGCCAGCTGACTAGCGGTTATACTCTCACGAACAGGTAGGAAATGGGCTACTTTGGAAAGACGATCGACAACGACGAAAATAGCATTATTCCCTCTCTTGGTCCTGGGAAAACCGGTAATGAAATCCATACCAATTTTATCCCATTTCCATTCAGGAATAGTTAAGGGTTGAAGGGTGCCAGCAGGCCGTTGATGCTCTGCTTTTACACGACGATAGACGTCGCAATTAGCAATATACTGAGCAATTTCTCTCTTCATCCTAGTCCACCAGAACCTCTGGCGTAGGTCCTGATACATCTTGGTACTACCGAGATGAATGGTGAGAGGGGATTCATGAGCCTCCTTAAGGATTAACTGCCGTAGATGCTGGTTCTTGGGAACCACTAGACGGTTCTCAAAGTACACAACACCATGATCATTTGTGGAGAAACAACTAGCACCTCCGCTAGCAATGTTCTCTTTGATTTTAGATATTCCCTTATCTCGCTTTTGGGCAGCGATGATTTGATCCGTAAGAGTAGGTTTCGCCACCAAGGTGGAAAGAAATCCTTGAGGAACAATGTGAAGGTTAAGCTTCCGAAATTCCTCATGGAGAAGCGGTTGACTTTGTTGTAACATCAGGTTGTTACAATAAGATTTATGACTTAGTGCATCAGCCATGACGTTGGCTTTCCCTGGGGTGTAAGTTATTCCTAAGTCGAAATCTGTGATCAACTCGACCCAACGTCTTTGCCTGAGATTCAAGTCCGGTTGGGTGAAGATGTACTTCAGACTTTGGTGATCAGTGAATATTTCGCAACGATTACCGAGGAGGTAATGTCACCAGGTTTTAAGTGCATAGACTACAACTGCAAGCTCTAGATCATGAGTAGGATAATTCTCCTCATGTGGGTGCAATTGCCGTGAAGCGTAAGCAATTACGTGTCGGTCTTGCATGAGAATGCAACCTAGTCCTTGTCGCGAGGCGTCGCAGTAGATAACAAAGTCCTTAGAGAAATCTGGCGGTACCAGTACGGGAGCAGAAGTCAGGCGTCTTTTCAGTTCCTGAAAGCTGTGCTCACATTGTGGAGTCCATTCGAACTTTTTATCTTTCTTGAGGAGTTCTGTTAGAGGTTTAGCAACTTTGGAGAAGTTTTCGACAAAGCCACGACAATAGCTCGCTAAGCCCAGAAAACTCCGAACTTGCTTGACCGATTCAGGTGGAGTCCAATTAAGGACGGCTTGAACTCGCTCAGGGTTAACAGCAATACCTTTACCAGATATTACATGACCCAGATAGGTCACTTCTGACAACCAAAATTCACATTTAGAAAACTTGGCATAAAGGCGATGCTCTCGAAGTTTCTTCAACACTAGCCTTAGATGTTCGGCATGTTCTTCCTCGTTCTTGGAGTAGATGAGTATATCATCGAGGTAAACAACGACGAATTTATCCAAATACTCCATGAAGATTGAGTTCATTAACCGAGAAAAGGTGGCTGGAGCGTTGGTTAAACCAAAGGACATGATGGTGTACTCGTATTGGCCGTAACGAGTAACAAAGGCCGTTTTAGGAATGTCCCCGTTTCTGATTTTGATTTGATGGTAGCCCAACCTCAAATCCATCTTGGAGAAGACTGAGGATCCAGCGAGCTGATCATACAGGTCGTTGATCCTGGGAAGCGGATATTAGTTCTTGATTGTGACCAAATTGACAGGTCGATAATCTACAACCATCCGGTCCGTACCATCCTTCTTCTTGACGAAGAGGACGGGGCAAGCCCACGGAGATGAACTAGGTCGGATGAAACCCTTTTTCAAGGACTCATCGAGTTGTTTCTTAAGCTCGGCTAGTTCTAGTGGTGCCATCTTATAGGGTCTTCTAGCAATCGGAACGGTTCCTGGAATGAGGTCTATTACGAACTCAACATCCCTGTCAGGTGGAACACCTGGCAATTCCTCTGGGAAGACATCCGGGAAGTCACGGACTACCGGAACGTCCTCAAGGTCTGGCAAAGGGCTGGCGTTAAGAGAATATAACTGTCGCTTGGCTATTCGGGTCAAGACATTGACTATCTTCCCCGAAGAATGGGTAAGTTGAACAGTCCTAGAGAAGCAATCAATTTTGGCATGATGAGCTGACATCCAGTCCATACCCAAAATGATATTAATATCTGAGAATTTGAGAGCTATCAAAGATGCGAGGAAAACAAGTCTGTCGACTTGGATTTCATTTCCATGGCTTACTCTAGAAGTTTGCCATTTGGATCCCGGAGTTTGAATTACCATAGAGGTTGGCATGTCACAGAATGCGATGTTATGCAAACGAGCATAATTTTCGGATATAAAAGAATGAGAGGCTCCTGTATCGAAAAGAACAGATGCCGGGTGGCAATTAACAAGGAGCGTACCAAGAACGACGTTGGGATCCTCTTGAGCTTCCTCGGCAGAGATACAGTTGACATGGCCACGTGTAGCAGTGGCCGGCTTGGCGTGGAACACTTTCCCTGTCGGCTTGCCACGGCCAACAGCTTTAGCAGATTGGTTGGGGTTGGTCTGGGGACACTCGCGCATATAGTGGCCAGATTCCCCACACTTAAAGCAAGTCACAGAACTGGTACGTGGAGGAGCGTTGTTGGTTGGACCACCATAGGGCTTGGCTGGTGCAGACTGTTGAACGGGGCGAGGCGCCTGGAAGGATGGCCTCGGTGTGAACTTGGGTGGCAGGGCAGTGTTGGGCACCCACACGCGGCGCTTCTGAGGACCAGCACCGGATGAGGAACCCATGTCACAGCCATGCTTGCGTGTTGCGTCATAATCAGTCTGACCAGTTTCAGCACTGATGGCCTTGTTAACAAGTTTCTGAAAAGATGTGCACTCATGCAGACGGAGGTCGCGGCGAAGCTCAGGACTAAGCCCCTTACGGAACCTTGCTTGCTTCTTGGCATCGGTAGAAACTTCCTCAGTTGCATATCGTGCGAGGTTACCGAACTCCGTGCTGTAAGCATCCACAGAGAGTCGGCCCTGAGTGAAACTGCAAAATTCCTCACATTTACGGTCCATGAGACCCTCCGGAATGTGATGTTCACGGAAAGCCTCGCTAAATTCAGCCCAAGTAGTGACATGGCCCGCTGGGCGCATAGCTCCATAATTCTCCCACCATAGACTGGCGGGGCCTTCAAGATGATATGCAGCAAAGGTGACCTTGTCAGCCTCAGCTACTAGCGCGGAACGCAGTTTGTGAGAAATACTGCGAAGCCAGTCATCAGCGTCGAGAGGCTCGACGGAGTGGTGGAACGTGGGTGGATGTAACTTAATGAAATCACTGAGCGACACCACGTTAGTCCTCTGATGGTGTGCCGTGTTCTGTTCAATACGCTCCAACAAACGGTTGGTCTCCCGTTTATTCCTCTCAGCTTCCATCATAACCTCGGCTAGGAAAGGAGGATGAGGCAGATTTGCATTCCTGACTTCACTGCCTTCGGCCTGCTCTTGAGGAGCAGGGTTAGTGCGCGTGTTGACCATCCTAGGTAAACAAGACAATGATTTAGTCAGAATGATAAAATTCCGACATAGGATACAAAATGTAAGGAATAACTCGAAATGCAAGATGATCATCCATCTGACATGGTAGATACAGAAACTGCTTCTTTATTCCATCGTCATACACACCATACAGGGTTTAGTACAAGACCAAACAAGGTACTATTACGGTGAGAAGAGGATTACATCTCATCGGAGGCATTCCAAGCTCCTATACATTATTTTTCTACACCTCCGGAAGGCGATACAAACTAGGTCATATCCCACGAGTCATGCTGGACGATAGACGACACAACTAACACGAACTAGTGATACTACTACTAACTCAGACCGATCCGTAGTAGTCCTCGTAGAAATCACCTCCATAGCCTGGAAGCTCAACATGATCATCCGGAAACAGACGATCTCGCGGAGCTTGTGGACCATAGGGACTAGGATGAGGTCTTGGACCAACAGACGGTGGCCTGCGGGGACCGCGAGGTGGGGTGATGCCTCCTACATCACGCCAACCCATCACATCTGGCAGAGCAGATCTCACAGGATAGAGATCGCGCATATCCGAATATCCAGCTTGCACCGCCGGTGCAAACCGAGTCAATGTGGCCCAATGGTCAGCACGGGTATTGAAGAGCTCTAACCTCAAGGCCCGATTTTCACGGTCCTTATCCTCGAGCATCTCAGCAGTAGTGCGGGTCCGTGAATCCTCCTGAGTGGGGTCAGCATAGATAGCCTGGAGATACCCTTATGCTCCCGGAAGTGATCCTGGCATATACCGGAAATCAGAGTCCCGAAATAGGCCAGATCTGACTCGCATGATGGTCATCATAGAGTAGGCGGCGTCCTGCACAGCCATCTCAATAGTAACCCCGAGTCCATAGGAGCAGTGAAGGGGCTCGGTGGACCCAGGATAAGATGGAAATATCCTGACAGTGCAGAGATACTGGCTTTGGTTAAAGTCTCGGAATTGCTCTTCGACCATGTACTCAGGATACCAACGGTATCCAGCCTCAGTCATTACCCTGACCAACATGGCAGTATGGCCGGGTACATCTAGGCATCGAGTCAGGCGAACCACTTGATTAAGGTCGCGAGTGGCCATCTGAAAGCACAATCATAATGCAAAGGCATTAGAATTTCTAGCAAAATTTCGGCAGCATAACAGCTGTAAATGCTCAAGAAGAATTTTGAGACATTTGACAAAGGATTTCATACACACTCAACATCATCATATCAAAGTTCTGCATCCATCCTAACAACATAACGTGGTAGAAGAACTGAACTAGGCTTGTATCCATCAAACCTATAAGGTACTACTGATTAGTAACACGTGATCCTGATAGAGAGAATAGATCCTAATTCCTTAACCCCCGGTGGAAGAATAGGCTGACTCAGATCAGAATGTCATAAGATAAAGGAGTAAAAAGAGCCGTACGTTCCAACCCACAAACAATTCCCCTACATATAACTAAAGAATTTCTAGACTCAACATCGACCAGTTTGGCTTGGAGAACCTACAGGCAGTCCGGCTCTGATGCCAACGCTGTCAGGACCCCGACTCGATGTCACATCGATCTAGCCGGTAACACCTCATATCACTTTGCGGCCTCACGCACGGTATCCCCACGGGTGTCGCCTTACCTTTGCCCGGGACCGTTTGCGCCTTTTGGCTCACGTATATGATAGTGTCGCTAGCATCCATATGATAAGGAGCCCGGGCTGACATGACTAGTCGTAAACCCAAAGTGGCACAGACTTACAGGGATAGGCATCCATGACCCAGCTTCGAACGTGTTGGTCATCAGCAAGTGGGTCCGGGCTGTAGCACTGGGCTAGCAGGACTCTGGTAAACCGGGCTGTAGCGGGCTAACAGGACTCCGGTACTCAATGCGTGACATTTCCCCGAAGGGACAGACACCGGAACAAAGAAGGACACATGCCGGCCAACCTAAGTGTTCCAGAGCAGTAGCAAGCTACCATGGCTCAGCGGTAACACTAGGAGACATTTCCCGGTAAGAGAGGCTACTAAAGATAAACAACTAGATAGTCAGATCCCACACATACCAAGCATTTCAATCATACAAACAATATGCCCGATATGTGCGAACACAACAAGGCATCACAACATGACTCTATGACACAAGCACTTTATTTAAGGCTCAGAGAGCCATACATAACATACACAAAGGTACGGGTCACACGACCCAGCATTCAAGTCATACAGTCATACAAACCAGCAGCGGAAGTAACTTGTCTGAGTACAGACAACTAGAAAGATAAAAGAGGCTTGGAAAGCCTAGCTATACTACGTGGTCCTTCACAAGCTCAGGATCACCACCTGGGCCTTAGCCTACTCATTGATGTCAACGTCTACGTAGAACCCATCAGAAGGGATTGTAGCGTCTTCTGTAAAAATGTAAATTATAGCAACATGAGTACAAAGGTACTCAACAAGACTTACATCAGATCCTACATACATGCATATTATCAAGAAGGGTTGGTGGAGTTATTGCAGCAAGCCAGCTTTGACTCTTGGCTAGGCTAACTTACAAGACTCCAACTTGAAATGGTTTTGCGCACACGAGTCCACTACTCACCACTTCAATACACTACCGAGGATCCACCTCCGTCTTCCTACGGAAGAGCCATCCTTGGCACTCACACTTATCTTGAGGCTTTTAGCAGTTTCCATTTACTTGTCTATGAACTGTATAGGCAACCAAGTAGTCCTTTACCGCGGACGCGGCTATTTGAATAGATCATGATAACCCTGCAGGGGCGTACTTCTTCATACATGTTTCCACCACTTAGCGTCTGCACACGACATGTGCTCGGCAGACTTCAAGCGAAAGCCGACGTGGGTGTAGACCACGACCTACCTAAACAGCTAAGCCTCTAGTCCAGGTTTATCGCCTATCCAGGTTCCATCCGCAGGGAGTCCGGCCGGGGTTTCCCATACGGCCCCGAACGATGTGAACAGGGTTCCCGAGATACCTAACGGGTATTCGGTACACCGTGCCACGTACCTACCGCATCACAGCCCACCCCTACGGTCAGCGCTGTCCACGGCCTCCAGTAGGCTACAAACACCAGAAACTACGTGCAACTCCTGGACAGAGAGCTAGGGTGAATAAGAAGTCGAGCGGGGTCATATTTCAGGGCCCAATGCATGGTAGTAGCTGTATCTTAAATCACACATACAGATCTCAGTGCTTAAGGTCGGCTTCAATGAAACAACCCACCATGTACTCCTACATGGCCTCTCATCGATACCTTTACCAAAACGTGTTCACCACACCACTCTCATTACCGACATAATCATTTCACTCTAGACCATCACCCAGATGAACCAGACCTGACACGACTCTAAGCATAGCAGGCATAGCAAGGTAGGAACAACACATACATATGGCTCAATCAACTCCTACACATGCTAGTGGGTTTCATCTAGTTACTGTGGCAATGACAGGTCATGCAGAGGAAATGGGTTCAACTACCGTAGCACACAGCAGTTTGAAACGCGTTGTCTTAATGCAGTAAAAGAGAGCAGGAGCGAGAACATGGGATTGTATCGATATGATCAAATGGTTGGTTGCTTGCCTGATGGTTCGATGCACTGATACGGTTCTTCGTTAGGGTAATCACGGTACTCCTCGGGGGCAGAACCTGCCGCAAAGAACACCGATACACAACCATCACCAAACAATGTGCAACAATATGATGCATGCATGAAACATAGCAATATGAGTGTGTTGGGCTAATGCAACTAAGACCAGAAGGGTTTGAACCAATTTGAATCAAAGATTCAAATTTCAAACTCAAACATGGCCCTTTAAAGTGTTTTTCCTTGTTCTGCATTAAACATCAAGTTAACTTGTTTAATCATGCATGAAAATAGTACAGATGGATAGATTGGATTTTTCTGATCATTTTTCATATATAATTTGTCTGATTTGGAGTTACAGAATAAAAGTTATGAATTTTTAAAGTTTAAACTATATTCTGGAATTTCCTATATTAGATTAATTCCAGAAAATCAATTATGGCGTCAGCCTGACGTCAGTGTGACGTCAGCAGGTCAACGGAACACGTCCAGGTCGAACCTGACAGTGGGTCCCGCGTGTCAGTGTGATTAGATTAGTTAAAGTTTAATTAAAACTAAACCTGATTAATTAACAGGGCTGGGCCCCACCTGTCATTGACTCAGGGGAGTCAACCAGGGCCCACCCGTGGTCAAACCCGGGTCGGCTGCACCGGCGTTTAGCCGCCGGCGAGCCCGACGCGGCGGCGGAAGTGGTTTTGGCCGTTTCGGCCACCAAATGGGTCGCGGAGACCACCGGAGTAGAGCTGAGGACGAGCCGCAGCTCTTGGTGGAGTCCGTTGGGGTCGGGGTGGCCGGAGTTGGCGCCGGCAACGACTTTGGCGGCCACCGGGGTTCGGCCGAAGACGAACTTGACGCTAGAGGGGTCGGTGAGGCTCGGGGAGTGGCTAGCTAGGTGCTAAGTGACACGGTGAGTATGATGGACACCAGTTTGTGGCCGGAGGGTGACCGGGAGCACGTCGGCGACGAGCTCCACGGCGGTGGGTGCGGTTGAGCTCCGGGAGGTTGCTACACGGCTCGGGAGCAAGAAAAGGAGGGGGGGAAAGATGGCTAAGCTCACAGTGAGTGCGACGAAGCCCTTGGTGTGGCCGGAGATGGACCGGAGCGACGACGGCGTTGAAGGGGATCTCCGGCGACGGCGGTTCGGGCGAGGTCGTTGCGGTGGACTCGGGCGTTGCGAGCGCTCGGGGCTCGGCGTGCTCGATGGAGTGGACAGCGGCGGAGCTCCTGGACACGATGA
>NC_057806.1:484312219-484358336 GCF_018294505.1 Triticum aestivum
CCTGGCCGGCAAGCAGCTCGCTGGAGCGGCGCTGGGCTGGGCCGGCAGGTGGGCCGGGAGCAGGCGCCAGGTAAGCTTTTTCCATTTCTTTCTGTTTTCTGTTTTTTTAATACTTCTGCAACTTTGTTGAATTAAATAAAATACTTAGGCTACTCCTAAAATCACCAAACTACTCCTGGTCCATAGTTGGATTATTTCCAACATGAAACATTTTAGTTTGGAGATATTTGAGCATTTAAATATTTTATATAATTTTAAATGCCCAAATTCAAATATTTATGATTTAATTCAAAAACCCTAAGCTGGCCTAGGAAAATGTGCACCACTTTTGGCAGAGGTTCTGAACCAAGACAAAAATGATGGGCATTTTAGAAGGGCATTTCAGGTTCATTGAAAAAGTTTTTAGTAAACCCTAGTTGGTTTCAGAGGGGGCTGGGGGTTCTGTCATCCCCATTTCAGGTTTCTGATGAAAGAATAAACATGATGCAACACTCTAATGCATGAACTAGCTAGGGTGTGACAACTCACCCCCACTCAAAAGAATCTCGTCCCGAGATTTGGGTTCCTCCGGAAAGAAGGCGGGATACTCAAGTCGAAGACGATCCTCCCTTTCCCAAGTTGCTTCATCCTCAGAATGGTGCGACCATTGTACTTTAAGAAACTTGATATTATGACGTCGAGTGGTATGCTCGGCTTGATCGAGGATACGAATGGGGTACTCTCGATATGTAAGATTATCTTGGAGATCAAGCATTTCGTAGTCCACTCCACGGATAGGATCCGAAAAGCAACGCCTGAGTTGAGAAACGTGGAAGACATCGTGGACTCTGGAGAGGTGCGGAGGTAGTTCCAATTGGTAGGCAACTTCTCCTCGTTTGGCGAGAATGCGAAAAGGTCCAATGTAACGAGGAGCCAATTTGCCTTTGATACCGAAACGATGGGTTCCCTTCAGAGGGGTAACCCGAAGGTAAGCCTTCTCGTCAATCTCGAAAGTCATAGCCTTATGTTTTCGGTCATATTGACTCTTTTGACGGGATTGGGCTGTTTTCAACTTTTCACGAACGATGCGAACTTGCTCTTCTGCTTCCTGAATCATATCCGGGCCAAAGAATTGTCTTTCCCCGGTCTCTGACCAGTTAAGGGGTGTTCGACACCGTCGTCCATAGAGAACCTCAAAAGGGGCTTTACCCAAGCTAGATTGATAGCTGTTGTTGTAAGCGAATTCGGCAAATGGAAGGCACTTCTCCCAATCCATTCCGAATGAGATAACAGAGGCTCGAAGCATGTCTTCTAGGATCTGGTTGACGCGTTCTACTTGACCACTCGATTGAGGGTGAAAAGCGGTGCTAAAGGAAAGGCGGGTTCCCATAGCGTTTTGGAAACTTTCCCAAAATCGAGAGGTGAAAAGACTTCCTCGATCCGAGTTAATTTCCAAAGGAACACCATGGAGAGACACTATTCGGGAGATGTATAAGTCTGCCAGCTGACTAGCGGTTATACTCTCACGAACAGGTAGGAAATGGGCTACTTTGGAAAGACGATCGACAACGACGAAAATAGCATTATTCCCTCTCTTGGTCCTGGGAAAACCGGTAATGAAATCCATACCAATTTTATCCCATTTCCATTCAGGAATAGTTAAGGGTTGAAGGGTGCCAGCAGGCCGTTGATGCTCTGCTTTTACACGACGATAGACGTCGCAATTAGCAATATACTGAGCAATTTCTCTCTTCATCCTAGTCCACCAGAACCTCTGGCGTAGGTCCTGATACATCTTGGTACTACCGAGATGAATGGTGAGAGGGGATTCATGAGCCTCCTTAAGGATTAACTGCCGTAGATGCTGGTTCTTGGGAACCACTAGACGGTTCTCAAAGTACACAACACCATGATCATTTGTGGAGAAACAACTAGCACCTCCGCTAGCAATGTTCTCTTTGATTTTAGATATTCCCTTATCTCGCTTTTGGGCAGCGATGATTTGATCCGTAAGAGTAGGTTTCGCCACCAAGGTGGAAAGAAATCCTTGAGGAACAATGTGAAGGTTAAGCTTCCGAAATTCCTCATGGAGAAGCGGTTGACTTTGTTGTAACATCAGGTTGTTACAATAAGATTTACGACTTAGTGCATCAGCCATGACGTTGGCTTTCCCTGGGGTGTAAGTTATTCCTAAGTCGAAATCTGTGATCAACTCGACCCAACGTCTTTGCCTGAGATTCAAATCCGGTTGGGTGAAGATGTACTTCAGACTTTGGTGATCAGTGAATATTTCGCAACGATTACCGAGGAGGTAATGTCGCCAGGTTTTAAGTGCATAGACTACAGCTGCAAGCTCTAGATCATGAGTAGGATAATTCTCCTCATGTGGGTGCAATTGCCGTGAAGCGTAAGCAATTACGTGTCGGTCTTGCATGAGAATGCAACCTAGTCCTTGTCGCGAGGCGTCGCAGTAGATAACAAAGTCCTTAGAGAAATCCGGCGGTACCAGTACGGGAGCAGAAGTCAGGCGTCTTTTCAGTTCCTGAAAGCTGTGCTCACATTGTGGAGTCCATTCGAACTTTTTATCTTTCTTGAGGAGTTCTGTTAGAGGTTTAGCAACTTTGGAGAAGTTTTCGACAAAGCGACGACAATAGCTCGCTAAGCCCAGAAAACTCCGAACTTGCTTGACCGATTCAGGTGGAGTCCAATTAAGGACGGCTTGAACTCGCTCAGGGTTAACAGCAATACCTTTACCAGATATTACATGACCCAGATAGGTCACTTCTGACAACCAAAATTCACATTTAGAAAACTTGGCATAAAGGCGATGCTCTCGAAGTTTCTTCAACACTAGCCTTAGATGTTCGGCATGTTCTTCCTCGTTCTTGGAGTAGATGAGTATATCATCGAGGTAAACAACGACGAATTTATCCAAATACTCCATGAAGATTGAGTTCATTAACCGAGAAAAGGTGGCTGGAGCGTTGGTTAAACCGAAGGACATGACGGTGTACTCGTATTGGCCGTAACGAGTAACAAAGGCCGTTTTAGGAATGTCCCCGTTTCTGATTTTGATTTGATGGTAGCCCAACCTCAAATCCATCTTGGAGAAGACTGAGGATCCAGCGAGCTGATCATACAGGTCGTTGATCCTGGGAAGCGGATATTTGTTCTTGATTGTGACCAAATTGACAGGTCGATAATCTACAACCATCCGGTCCGTACCATCCTTCTTCTTGACGAAGAGGACGGGGCAAGCCCACGGAGATGAACTAGGTCGGATGAAACCCTTTTTCAAGGACTCATCGAGTTGTTTCTTAAGCTCGGCTAGTTCTAGTGGTGCCATCTTATAGGGTCTTCTAGCAATCGGAACGGTTCCTGGAATGAGGTCTATTATGAACTCAACATCCCTGTCAGGTGGAACACCTGGCAATTCCTCTGGGAAGACATCCGGGAAGTCACGGACTACCGGAACGTCCTCAAGGTCTGGCAAAGGGCTGGCGTTAAGAGAATATAACTGTCGCTTGGCTATTCGGGTCAAGACATTGACTATCTTCCCCGAAGAATGGGTAAGTTGAACAGTCCTAGAGAAGCAATCAATTTTGGCATGATGAGCTGACATCCAGTCCATACCCAAAATGATATTAATATCTGAGAATTTGAGAGCTATCAAAGATGCGAGGAAAACAAGTCTGTCGACTTGGATTTCATTTCCATGGCTTACTCTAGAAGTTTGCCATTTGGATCCCGGAGTTTGAATTACCATAGAGGTTGGCATGTCACAGAATGCGATGTTATGCAAACGAGCATAATTTTCGGATATAAAAGAATGAGAGGCTCCTGTATCGAAAAGAACAGATGCCGGGTGGCAATTAACAAGGGGCGTACCAAGAACGACGTTGGGATCCTCTTGAGCTTCCTCGGCAGAGATACAGTTGACATGGCCACGTGTAGCGTTGGCCGGCTTGGCGTGGAACACTTTCCCTGTCGGCTTGCCACGGCCAACAACTTTAGCAGATTGGTTGGGGTTGGTCTGGGGACACTCGCGCATATAGTGGCCAGATTCCCCACACTTAAAGCAAGTCACAGAACTGGTACGTGGAGGAGCGTTGTTGGTTGGACCACCATAGGGCTTGGCTGGTGCAGACTGTTGAACGGGGCGAGGCGCCTGGAAGGATGGCCTCGGTGTGAACCTGGGTGGCAGGGCAGTGTTGGGCACCCACACGCGGCGCTTCTGAGGACCAGCACCGGATGAGGAACCCATGTCACGGCCATGCTTGCGTGTTGCGTCATAATCAGTCTGACCAGTTTCAGCACTGATGGCCTTGTTAACAAGTTTCTGAAAAGATGTGCACTCATGCAGACGGAGGTCGCGGCGAAGCTCAGGACTAAGCCCCTTACGGAACCTTGCTTGCTTCTTGGCATCGGTAGAAACTTCCTCAGTTGCATATCGTGTGAGGTTACCGAATTCCCTGCTGTAAGCATCCACAGAGAGTCGGCCCTGAGTGAAACTGCAAAATTCCTCATGTTTACGGTCCATGAGACCCTCCGGAATGTGATGTTCACGGAAAGCCTCGCTAAATTCAGCCCAAGTAGTGACATGGCCCGCTGGGCGCATAGCTCCATAATTCTCCCACCATAGACTGGCGGGGCCTTCAAGATGATATGCAGCAAAGGTGACCTTGTCAGCCTCAGCTACTAGCGCGGAACGCAGTTTGTGAGAAATACTGCGAAGCCAGTCATCAGCGTCGAGAGGCTCGACGGAGTGGTGGAACGTGGGTGGATGTAACTTAATGAAATCACTGAGCGACACCACGTTAGTCCTCTGATGGTGTGCTGTGTTCTGTTCAATATGCTCCAACAAACGGTTGGTCTCCCGTTTATTCCTCTCAGCTTCCATCATAACCTCGGCTAGGGAAGGAGGATGAGGCAGATTTGCATTCCTGACTTCACTGCCTTCGGCCTGCTCTTGAGGAGCAGGGTTAGTGCGCGTGTTGACCATCCTAGGTAAACAAGACAATGATTTAGTCAGAATGATAAAATTCCGACATAGGATACAAAATGTAAGGAATAACTCGAAATGCAAGATGATCATCCGTATGACATGGTAGATACAGAAACTGCTTCTTTATTCCATCGTCATACACACCATACAGGGTTTAGTACAAGACCAAACAAGGTACTATTACGGTGAGAAGAGGATTACATCTCATCGGAGGCATTCCAAGCTCCTATACATTATTTTTCTACACCTCCGGAAGGCGATACAAACTAGGTCATATCCCACGAGTCACGCAGGACGATAGACGACACAACTAACACGAACTAGTGATACTACTACTAACTCAGACCGATCCGTAGTAGTCCTCGTAGAAATCACCTCCATAGCCTGGAAGCTCAACATGATCATCCGGAAACAGACGATCTCGCGGAGCTTGTGGACCATAGGGACTAGGATGAGGTCTTGGACCAACAGACGGTGGCCTGCGGGGACCGCGAGGTGGGGTGATGCCTCCTACATCACGCCAACCCATCACGTCTGGCAGAGCAGATCTCACAGGATAGAGATCGCGCATATCCGAATATCCAGCTTGCACCGCCGGTGCAAACCGAGTCAATGTGGCCCAATGGTCAGCACGGGTATTGAAGAGCTCTAACCTCAAGGCCCGATTTTCACGGTCCTTATCCTCGAGCATCTCAGCAGTAGTGCGGGTCCGTGAATCCTCCTGAGTGGGGTCAGCATAGATAGCCTGGAGATACCCTTGTGCTCCCGGAAGTGATCCTGGCATATACCGGAAATCAGAGTCCCGAAATAGGCCAGATCTGACTCGCATGATGGTCATCATAGAGTAGGCGGCGTCCTGCACAGCCATCTCAATAGTAACCCTGAGTCCATAGGAGCAGTGAAGGGGCTCGGTGGACCCAGGATAAGATGGAAATATCCTGACAGTGCAGAGATACTGGCTTTGGTTAAAGTCTCGGAATTGCTCTTCGACCGTGTACTCAGGATACCAACGGTATCCAGCCTCAGTCATTACCCTGACCAACATGGCAGTATGGCCGGGTACATCTAGGCATCGAGTTAGGCGAACCACTTGATTAAGGTCGCGAGTGGCCATCTGAAAGCACAATCATAATGCAAAGGCATTAGAATTTCTAGCAAAATTTCGGCAGCATAACAGCTGTAAATGCTCAAGAAGAATTTTGAGACATTTGACAAAGGATTTCATACACACTCAACATCATCATATCAAAGTTCTGCATCCATCCTAACAACATAACGTGGTAGAAGAACTGAACTAGGCTTGTATCCATCAAACCTATAAGGTACTACTGATTAGTAACACGTGATCCTGATAGAGAGAATAGATCCTAATTCCTTAACCCCCGGTGGTAGAATAGGCTGACTCAGATCAGAATGTCATAAGATAAAGGAGTAAAAAGAGCCTTACGTTCCAACCCACAAACAATTCCCCTACATATAACTAAAGAATTTCTAGACTCAACATCGACCAGTTTGGCTTGGAGAACCTACAGGCAGTCCGGCTCTGATGCCAACGCTGTCAGGACCCCAACTCGATGTCACATCGATCTAGCCGGTAACACCTCATATCACTTTGCGGCCTCACGCACGGTATCCCCACGGGTGTCGCCTTACCTTTGCCCAGGACCGTTTGCACCTTTTGGCTCACGTATATGATAGTGTCGCTAGCATCCATATGATAAGGAGCCCGGGCTGACATGACTAGTCGTAAACCCAAAGTGGCACAGACTTACAGGGACAGGCATCCATGACCCAGCTTCGAACGTGTCGGTCATCAGCAAGTGGGTCCGGGCTGTAGCACTGGGCTAGAAGGACTCCGGTAAACCGGGCTGTAGCGGGCTAACAGGACTCCGGTACTCAATGCGTGACATTTCCCCGAAGGGACAGACACCGGAACGAAGAAGGACACATGCCGGCCAACCTAAGTGTTCCAGAGCAGTAGCAAGCTACCATGGCTCAGCGGTAACACTAGGAGACATTTCCCGGTAAGAGAGGCTACTAAAGATAAACAACTAGATAGTCAGATCCCACACATACCAAGCATTTCAATCATACACACAATATGCCCGATATGTGCAAACACAACAAGGCATCACAACATGACTCTATGACACAAGCACTTTATTTAAGGCTCAGAGAGCCATACATAACATACACAAAGGTACGGGTCACACGACCCAGCATTCAAGTCATACAGTCATACAAACCAGCAGCGGAAGTAACTTGTCTGAGTACAGACAACTAGAAAGATAAAAGAGGCTTGGAAAGCCTAGCTATACTACGTGTTCCTTCACAAGCTCAGGATCACCACCTGGGCCTTAGCCTACTCATTGATGTCAACGTCTACGTAGAACCCATCAGAAGGGGTTGCAGCATCTTCTGTAAAAATGTAAATTATAGCAACATGAGTACAAAGGTACTCAGCAAGACTTACATCAGATCCTACATACATGCATATTATCAAGAAGGGTTGGTGGAGTTATTGCAGCAAGCCAGCTTTGACTCTTGGCTAGGCTAACTTACGAGACTCCAACTTGAAATGGTTTTGCGCACACGAGTCCACTACTCACCACTTCAATACACTACCGAGGATCCACCTCCGTCTTCCTACGGAAGAGCCATCCTCGGCACTCACACTTATCTTGAGGCTTTTAGCAGTTTCCATTTACTTGTCTATGAACTGTATAGGCAACCAAGTAGTCCTTTACCGCGGACGCGGCTATTCGAATAGATCATGATAACCCTGCAGGGGTGTACTTCTTCATACATGTTTCCACCACTTAGCGTCTGCACACGACATGTGCTCGGCAGACTTCAAGCGAAAGCCGACGTGGGTGTAGACCACGACCTACCTAAACACCTAAGCCTCTAGTCCAGGTTTATTGCCTATCCAGGTTCCATCCGCAGGGAGTCCAGCCGGGGTTTCCCATACGGCCCCGAACGATGTGAACAGGGTTCCCGAGATACCTAACGGGTATTCGGTACACCGTGCCATGTACCTACCGCATCACAGCCCACCCCTACGGTCAGCGCTGTCCACGGCCTCCAGTAGGCTACAAACACCAGAAACTACGTGCAACTCCTGGACAGAGAGCTAGGGTGAATAAGAAGTCGAGCGGGGTCATATTTCAGGGCCCAATGCATGGTAGTAGCTGTATCTTAAATCACACATACAGATCTCAGTGCTTAAGGTCGGCTTCAATGAAACAACCCACCATGTACTCCTACATGGCCTCTCATCGATACCTTTACCAAAACGTGTTCACCACACCACTCTCATTACCGACATAATCATTTCACTCTAGCCCATCACCCAGATGAACCAGACCTGACACGACTCTAAGCATAGCAGGCATAGCAAGGTAGGAACAACACATACATGTGGCTCAATCAACTCCTACACATGCTAGTGGGTTTCATCTAGTTACTGTGGCAATGACAGGTCATGCAGAGGAAATGGGTTCAACTACCGTAGCACACAGCAGTTTGAATCGCGTTGTCTTAATGCAGTAAAAGAGAGCAGGAGCGAGAACATGGGATTGTATCGATATGATCAAATGGTTGGTTGCTTGCCTGATGGTTCGATGCACGGATATGGTTCTTCGTTAGGGTAATCACGGTACTCCTCGGGAACAGATCCTGTCGCAAAGGACATCGATACACAAGCATCACCAAACAATGTGCAACAATATGATGCATGCATGAAACATGGCAATATGAGTGTGTTGGGCTAATGCAACTAAAGCCAGAAGTGTTTGAACAAATTTGAATCAAAGATTCAAATTTCAAATTCAAATATGGCCTTTTAAAGTGCTTTTCCTTGTTCTGCTTGAATCATCAATTTAACTTGTTTAATCATGCATGAAAATAGTACAGATGGATAGATTGGATTTTTCTGATCATTTTTCATATATAATTTGTCCAATTTGGAGTTACAGAATAAAAGTTATGAATTTTGGAAGTTTAATTAATATTCTGGAATTTCCTGATTTAACTTAGAGTTGTGTCAGGTCTGGTTCATCTGGGTGATGGGCTAGAGTGAAATGATTATGTCGGTAATGAGAGTGGTGTGGTGAACACGATTTGGTAAAGGTATCGATGAGAGGCCATGTAGGAGTACATGGTGGGTTGTTTCATTGAAGCCGACCTTAAGCACTGAGATCTGTATGTGTGATTTAAGAATCAGCTACTACCATGCATTGGGCCCGAAACCAATGGACCCTCTCGGCTTCTTATTCACCCTAGTTCTCCGTCCAGGAGTTGCAAGTAGTTTCTGGTGTTTGTAGCCTACTGGAGGCCGTGGACAGCGCTGACCGTAGGGGTGGGCTGTGATGCGGTAGGTACGTGGCACGGTGTACCGAATACCCGTTAGGTATCTCGGGAACCCTGTTCACATCGTTCGGGGCCGTATGGGAAACTTCGGCCGGACTCCCTGCGGATGGAACCTGAATAGGCGATAAACCTGGACTGGAGGCTTAGGTGATTAGGTAGGTCGTGGCCGACACCCACGTTGGGCTTCCGCTTGAAGGTTGCCGAGTACATGTCGTGTAAGCGACGATAAGTGGTGAGAGCGTGTATGAAGAAGTACACCCCTGCAGGGTTAACACGATCTATTCGAATAGCCGCGTCCGCGGTAAAGGACTACTTGGTTGCCTATACAGTTCATAGACAAGTAAATGGAGACTACTAAAAGCCTCAAGATAAGTGTGAGTGCCGAGGATGGCTCTTCCGTAGGAAGACGGAGGTGGATCCTCGGTAGTGTATTGAAGTGGTGAGTAGTGGACTCGTGTGCGCAAAACCATTTCAAGTTGGAGTATCGTAGGATAGTCTAGCCAAGAGTCAAAGCTGGCTTGCTGCAATAACTCCACCAACCCTTCTTGATACTATGCATGTATGTAGGATCTGATGTAAGTCTTGCTGAGTACCTTTGTACTCATGTTGCTATAATCTACATTTTTACAGAAGACGCTGTAACCCCTTCTGATGGGTTCTATGTAGACGTTGACATCAACGAGTAGGCTAAAGACCCAGGTGGTGACCCTGAGCTTATGGAGGACCACGTAGTATAGCTAGGCTTTCCAAGCCTCTTTTATTTTACTAGTTGTCTGTACTCAGACAAGTTACTTCCGCTGTTGGCTTGTATGACTGTATGACTTGTATGTTGGGTCGCGAGACCCGTACCTTTGTGTATGATATGTATGGCTCCCTGAGCCTTAAATAAAGTACTTGTGTCGTAGAGTCATGTTGTGATGCTTCGTTGTATTTGCACATATCGAGCATATTGTGTGTATGATTGAAATGCTTGGTATGTGTGGGATCTGACTATCTAGTTGTTTATCTTTAGTAGCCTCTCTTACCGGGAAATGTCTCCTAGTGTTACCGCTGAGCCATGGTAGCTTGCTACTGCTCCGGAACACTTAGGCTGGCCGGCATGTGTCCTTCTTCGTTCCTGTGTCTGTCCCTTCGGGGAAATGTCACGCTTTGAGTACCGGAGTCCTGTTAGCCCGCTACAGCCCGGTTTACCGGAGTCCTGCTAGCCCAGTGCTACAGCCCGGACCCACTTGCTGATGACCGACACGTTCGAAGCTGGGTCATGGATGCCTGTCCCTGTAAGTCTGTGCCACTTTGGGTTTACGACTAGTCATGTCAGCCCGGGCTCCTTATCATATGGATGCTAGCGACACTGTCATATACGTGTGCCAAAAGGCGCAAACGGTCCCGGGCAAAGGTAAGGCGACACCCGTGGGAATACCGTGCGTGAGGCCGCAAAGTGATATGAGGTGTTACATGCTAGATCGATGTGGCATTGAGTCGGGGTCCTGACATCAGAAGGGGTTGCAGCGTCTTCTGTAAAAATGTAAATTATAGCAACATGAGTACAAAGGTACTCAGCAAGACTTACATCAGATCCTACATACATGCATATTATCAAGAAGGGTTGGTGGAGTTATTGCAGCAAGCCAGCTTTGACTCTTGGCTAGACTATCCTACGATACTTCAACTTGAAATGGTTTTGCGCACACGAGTCCACTACTCACCAATTCAATACACTACCGAGGATCCGCCTCCGTCTTCCTACGGAAGAGCCATCCTCGGCACTCACACTTATCTTGAGGCTTTTAGTAGTTTCCATTTACTTGTCTATGAACTGTATAGGCAACCAAGTAGTCCTTTACCGCGGACGCGGCTATTCGAATAGGTTATGATAACCCTGCAGGGGTGTACTTCTTCATACACGCTCTCACCACTTACCGTCGTTTACACGACATGTACTCGGCAACCTTCAAGCGGAAGCCCAACGTGGGTGTCGGCCACGACCTACCTAATCACCTAAGCCTCCAGTCCAGGTTTATCGCCTATCCAGGTTCCATCCGCAGGGAGTCCGGCCGAGGTTTCCCATACGGCCCCGAACAATGTGAACAGGGTTCCCGAGATACCTAACGGGTATTCGGTACACCCGGCCACGTACCTACCGCATCACAGCCCACCCCTACGGTCAGCGCTGTCCACGGCCTCCAGTAGGCTACAAACACCAGAAACTACTTGCAACTCCTGGACAGAGAGCTAGGGTGAATAAGAAGTCGAGCGGGGTCATATTTCAGGGCCCAATGCATGGTAGTAGCTGTATCTTAAATCACACATACAGATCTCAGTGCTTAAGGTCGGCTTCAATGAAACAACCCACCATGTACTCCTACATGGCCTCTCATCGATACCTTTACCAAATCGTGTTCACCACACCACTCTCATTACCGACATAATCATTTCACTCTAGCCATCACCCAGATGAACCAGACCTGACACGACTCTAAGCATCGCAGGCATAGCAAGGTAGGAACAACACATACATATGGCTCAATCAACTCCTACACATGCTAGTGGGTTTCATCTAGTTACTGTGGCAATGACAGGTCATGCAGAGGAAATGGGTTCAACTACCGTAGCACACAGCAGTTTGAAACGCGTTGTCTTAATGCAGTAAAAGAGAGCAGGAGCGAGAACATGGGATTGTATCGATATGATCAAATGGTTGGTTGCTTGCCTGATGGTTCGATGCACTGATACGGTTCTTCGTTAGGGTAATCACGGTACTCCTCGGGGGCAGAACCTGCCGCAAAGAACACCGATACACAACCATCACCAAACAATGTGCAACAATATGATGCATGCATGAAACATAGCAATATGAGTGTGTTGGGCTAATGCAACTAAGACCAGAAGGGTTTGAACCAATTTGAATCAAAGATTCAAATTTCAAACTCAAACATGGCCCTTTAAAGTGTTTTTCCTTGTTCTGCATTAAACATCAAGTTAACTTGTTTAATCATGCATGAAAATAGTACAGATGGATAGATTGGATTTTTTTGATCATTTTTCATATATAATTTGTCTGATTTGGAGTTACAGAATAAAAGTTATGAATTTTTAAAGTTTAAACTATATTTTGGAATTTCCTATATTAGATTAATTCCAGAAAATCAATTATGGCGTCAGCCTGACGTCAGTGTGACGTCAGCAGGTCAACGGAACACGTCCAGGTCAAACCTGACAGTGGGTCCCGCGTGTCAGTGTGATTAGATTAGTTAAAGTTTAATTAAAACTAAACCTGTTTAATTAACAGGGCTGGGCCCCACCTGTCATTGACTCAGGGGAGTCAACCAGGGCCCACCTGTGGTCAAAGCCGGGTCGGCTGCACCGGCGTTTAGCCGCCGGCGAGCCCGACGCGGCGGCGGAAGTGGTTTTGGCCGTTTCGGCCACCAAATGGGTCGCGGAGACCACCGGAGTGGAGCTGAGGACGAGCCGCAGCTCTTGGTGGAGTCCGTTGGGGTCGGGGTGGCCGGAGTTGGCGCCGGCAACGACTTTGGCAGCCACCGGGGTTCGGCCGAAGACGAACTTGATGCTAGAGGGGTCGGTGAGGCTCGGGGAGTGGCTAGCTAGGTGCTAAGTGACACGGTGAGTATGATGGACACCAGTTTGTGGCCGGAGGGTGACCGGGAGCACGTCGGCGACGAGCTCCACGGCGGTGGGTGCGGTTGAGCTCCGGGAGGTTGCTACACGGCTCGGGAGCAAGAAAAGGAGGGGGGGAAAGATGGCTAAGCTCACAGTGAGTGCGACGAAGCCCTTGGTGTGGCCGGAGATGGACCGGAGCGACGACGGCGTTGAAGGGGATCTCCGGCGACGGCGGTTCGGGCGAGGTCGTTGCGGTGGACTCGGGCATTGCGAGCGCTCGGGGCTCGGCGTGCTCGATGGAGTGGACAGCGGCGGAGCTCCTGGACACGATGAGAGGGCGCACGGACGACGAGGAGCACGGCTACGACGAGGGCACAGCGATGGTGGCGTCGGCCATGGCGGGGGAGCACGAGGGGGAGGAGCTGGAGAGGAGCGGGGGTGTCTGGGGGGTTCGGGGGAGCGAGAGAGGCTGATCCACGACGTCACCGCGCGAGGGGAGCGGCGAGGCGGCGAGCAGGTGCGTGGCGTGCGCTGCGGTCGCCGTCGGGCACCTGCCTGCCTGCCTGGCCGGCAAGTAGCTCGCTGGAGCGGCGCTGGGCTGGGCCGGCAGGTGGGCCGGGAGCAGGCGCCAAGTAAGCTTTTTCCATTTCTTTCTGTTTTCTGTTTTTTTAATACTTCTGCAACTTTGTTGAATTAAATAAAATACTTAGGCTACTCCTAAAATCACCAAACTACTCCTGGTCCATAGTTGGATTATTTCCAACATGAAACATTTTAGTTTGGAGATATTTGAGCATTTAAATATTTTATATAATTTTAAATGCCCAAATTCAAATATTTATGATTTAATTCAAAAACCCTAAGCTGGCCTAGGAAAATGTGCACCACTTTTGGCAGAGGTTCTGAACCAAGACAAAAATGATGGGCATTTTAGAAGGGCATTTCAGGTTCATTGAAAAAGTTTTTAGTAAACCCTAGTTGGTTTTAGAGGGGGCTGGGGGTTCTGTCATCCCCATTTCAGGTTTCTGATGAAAGAATAAACATGATGCAACACTCTAATGCATGAACTAGCTAGGGTGTGACAATGGCGCCGGCTCGAGCATCTTGTCCAGTACCGGATTGTCCAAGCCCTCAGGAAGGGGGGCCGAACACCTGATCATCATCGCCTTCGCTATCCAATCCTGGTCAAAGAGCGGATCTTTAGAATGATGCCATGATAAATAAAAGCACAACAGGTTCGGCATGGGATTACTTACTTGGGCAGCGGGGCGGTTGCAGCTCAGGCCCGCGTCCTCGGTGGTGTCCGGACACTCTATTTGGGGTCCGAAGAATGATTTGTACATATCTTCGTGTGTCATGCCGAGGAAATGCTGAATAACTCGTGGTCCTTCCGGGTTGAATTCCCACATATGGAGGGGCCGGCGTTTGCAAGGTTGGACTCGATGAACCAACCTAACTTGCATTACCATAACCAGACTGAAATCTCCCTCGAAGAGATCTCGGACACGGCTCTACAGTATTGGCACGTCCTTGGCTGGACCCCAGCTCAGCCCCCTGCTGATCCATGACATCAGTTGTGGTGGGGGGCCCGAGCGAAAGGTGGGGGCAGCTACCCACTTGGCACTTCGGGGAGCTGTGATGTAAAACCACTCCCTCTACCACAATCCGGACACCTCTGGGAAGGAACCCTCTGGCCTCGGAGCGTCAGCAATTTTGCTTATTAAAGCACCTCTGTACGCTGCGTGCTGCCCCTCGATCATCTTTGGCTTCACATCAAAGGTCTTGAGCCACATGCCGAAGTGAGGGGTAATGCGGAGGAAGGCCTCACATACGACAATAAATGACGAGATGTGAAGAAGGGAATCCGGGGCCAGATCGTGAAAAGCCAGCCCGTAATAGAACATAAGACCCCTAACAAAGGGATCCAGAGCGAGGCCTAGTCCTCGGAGGAAGTGGGAGACGAACACAACGCTCTCGTTGGGTTCGGGAGTAGGGACGACCTGCCCTCGGGCGGCCAGCCTATGCGAAATTTCGGCGGACAGATATCTGGCCTCCCTCAACTTCTTGATGTCCTCCTCCGTAACAGAGGAAGGCATCCACCGACCTTGAAGGTTGGATCCGGACATGGTTGAAGGTCCGAAGCACCTGACCTGAGCTTTGGGTGTTAGAACTCGAGGTGGGGGAAGGATTCGATTGAGCGCGGGAGGGAAAAAAGAAAAAGCCTTGTCCCCTTTATAAAGAGGGTGAATATCAGGCGTCCTCGTCGTGGCCGTTTGGGACTTACCTAAGATCTAGGAGTCATACCAACAGGCGCGGTTGGGTTACCCACGTTTGTATTGATGAGAATCCCGTGATAAGGGGGACACGGTCTCTGCTTTGACAAGACATGTCAAGAAAACTGCCTCGCATTATGTGCGGAGCTGGTTGAGAGAAACGGTTTGAATAAAGATCGGGCCATAGCATGACGTCACGCTGTCAAAACGTGTCAGCAGATTAGATTTGTGGAAATATTACTCTCTCTAGAGTGGTATGTGGAACTTATTTTGCAGGGCCGGACACTGTCCTTGTATTCAAACTCTTCCATGGTGTATTCAGAGGAGGAACCCGCCTTGCAATGCTGAAGACAACACTGTGCGCCGGACTCATCGTCATTGAAGCCTGGTTCAGGGGCTACTGAGGGAGCCTGGATTAGGGGGTCTCCGGATAGCCGGACTATATCCTTTGGCCGGACTGTTGGACTATGAAGATACAAGATTGAAGACTTCGTCCCGTGTCTGGATGGGACTCTACTTGGCGTGGAAGGCAAGCTAGGCAATACGGATATGTATATCCCCTCCTTTGTAACCGACCTTGTGTAACCCTAGCCCTCTCCGGTGTCTATATAAACCGGAGGGTATTAGTCCGTAGGACAACATACAATCATACCATAGGCTAGCTTCTAGGGTTTAGCCTCTACGATATCGTGGTAGATCAACTCTTGTACTACTGACATCATCAAGAACAATCAAGCAGGACGTAGGGTTTTACCTCCATCAAGAGGGCTCGAACCTGGGTAAACATCGTGTCCCCTGCCTCCTGTTACCATCCGCCTTAGACGCATAGTTCGGGACCCCCTACCCGAGATCCGCCGGTTTTGACACCGACACACTCCAAAGTCACGAATAGCGGAGAACAAACGAAGAGATTATGGTAGGGTACTAAACCACCTCAAAGTTATTCTTTCTGATCGATCTATTCAAGAGTCCATAGTAAAATAACATGAACCACTGTGCATGCCACTCTAGTGTTGCCTCCTGCCATGGCGCCCAGAGCTCTATCGTTCGTAAGACCTGTGCCGCTTGTTGCAGACACACCAGTGATCCGAGAGAGAGAGAGAGAGGGTAGCTGCAACACCTCATCACATCACATGTCCTCGCCAAAACCCTAAGACACAAATCAACCAAAACCCTAATGTCACCTAGATACTCCAATGTCACCTCAAGTATCCGTGGGTATGATTATATGATATGCATCACACAATCTCAGATTCATCTATTCAACCAACACAAAGAACTTCAAAGAGTGCCCCAAAGTTTCTACCGGAGAGTCAAGACGAAAACGTGTGCCAACCCCTATGCATAAGTTCACGAGGTCACGGAACCCGCAAGTTGATCACCAAAACATACATCAAGTGGATCACATGATATCCCATTGTCACCACAGATAAGCACATGGAAGACATACATCAAGTGTTCTCAAATCCTTAAAGATTCAACCCGATAAGATAACTTCAAAGGGAAAACTCAATCCATTACAAGAGAGTAGAGGGGGAGAAACATCATAAGATCCAACTGTAATAGAAAAGCTCGCGATACATCAAGATCGTACCACCTCAAGAACACGAGAGAGAGAGAGAGATCAAACACATAGCTACTGGTACATACCCTCAGCCCCGAGGGTGAACTACTCCCTCCTCGTCATGGAGAGCACCGGGATGATGAAGATGGCCACCGAAGAGGGATTCCCCCCTCCGGCAGGGTGCCGGAACAGGTCTAGATTGGTTTTCGGTGGCTATGGAGGCTTCTGGTGGCGGAACTCCCAATATATTCTGCTCTCGGATGTTTTAGGGTATATGGATATATATAGGCGAAAGAAGTCGGTCAGGGGAGCCATGTGGGGCCCTCGAGGGTGGGGGGCGTGCCTCCCTACCTCGTGGCCACCTAGAAGCTTCCCTGACGTTTACTCCAAGTCTCCTGGGTTGCTTCCGTTCCAAAAATAACTCTCATGAAGGTTTCATTCCGTTTGGACTCCGTTTGATATTCCTTTTCTTCGAAACATTGAAATAGGCAATAAAACAACATTTTGGGTTGGGCCTCCGGTTAATAGGTTAGTCCCGAAAATAATATAGAAGTGTATAATAAAGCCCATAAACATCCAAAACGGGTAATATAATAGCATGGAACAATCAAAAATTATAGATACGTTGGAGACGTATCAAGCATCCCCAAGCTTAATTCCTGCTCGTCCTCCAGTAGGTAAATGATAAAAACAGAATTTTTGATGTGGAATGCTACCTAACATATTTATCAATGTAATCTTCTTTATTGTGGCAAGAATATTCAGATGCATAAGATTCAAGACAAAAGTTTAATATTGACATAAAAGTAATAATACTTCAAGCATACTAACCAAGCAATTATGTCTTCTCAAAATAACATGGCCAAAGAAAGCTATCCCTACAAAATCATATAGTCTGGCTATGCTCTATCTTCATCACACAAAATATTTAAATCATGCACAACCCAGATGACAAGCCAAGCAATTTTTTCATACTTTTGATGTTCTCAAACTTTTTCAATCTTCACGCAATACATGAGTATGAGCCATGGAGATAGCACTATAGGTGGAATAGAATGGTGGTTGTGGAGAAGACAAAAAGGAGAAGATAGTCTCACATCAACTAGGTGTATCAATGGGCTATGGAGATGCTCGTCAATAGATATCAATTTGAGTGAGTAGGGATTGCCATGCAACGGATGCACTAGAGCTATAAGTGTATGAAAGCTCAAAAGGAAACTAAGTGGGTGTGCATCCAACTTGCTTGCTAATGAAGACCTAGGGAAATTTGAGGGTGCCCAACATTGGAATATACAAGCCAAGTTCTATAATGAAAGATTCCCACTAGTATATGAAAGTGACAACATAGGAGACTCTCTATCATGAAGATCATGGTGCTACTTTGAAGCACAAGTGTAGTAAAAGGATAGTAGAGTTGCCCTTCTCTCTTTTTCTCTCATTCATTTTTTTTCATTTTTTGTGTTTTTTTATTTGGGCCTTTTCTCTTTTTTTGGTCTCTTTTATTTCTTTTCTTTTATTTTTCGTCCGGAGTCTCATCCCGACTTGTGGGGGATTCGTAGTCTCCATCATCCTTTCCTCACTAGGACAATGCTCTAATAATGATGATCATCACACTTGTTTTTTACTTACAACTCAAGAATTACAACTCAATACTTAGAACAAAATATAACTCTATGTGAATGCCTTCGGCGGTGTACCGGGATGTGCAATGACTCATGAGTGACATGTATGAAAGATTTATGAACGGTGGCTTTGCCACAAATACGATGTCAACTATATGATCATGCAAAGCAATATGACAATGATGGAGCGTGTCATAATAAATGGAACGGTGGAAAGTTGCATGGCAATATATCTCGGAATGGCTATGGAAATGCCATAATAGGTAGGTATGGTGGCTGTTTTGAGGAAGGTATATGGTGGGTGTATGATACCGGCGAAAGGTGCGTGGTATTAGAGAGGCTAGCAATGGTGGAAGGGTGAGAGTGCGTATAATCCATGGACTCAACATTAGTCATAAAGAACTCAGATCCTTATTGCAAAAATCTATTAGTTATCGAAACAAAGTACTACGCGCATGCTTCTAGGGGGAATAGATTGGTAGGAAAAGACCATCGCTCGTCCCCAACCGCCACTCATAAGGAAGGCAATCAATAAATAAATCATGCTCCGACTTCATCACATAACGGTTCACCATACGTTCATGCTACGGGAATCACAAACTTCAACACAAGTATTTCTCAAATTCACAACTACTCAACTAGCATGACTCTAATATCTCCATCTCCATATCTCAAAACAATCATCAAGTATCAAACTTCTCTTAGTATTCAATGCACTTATATGAAAGTTTTTATTATTGCCATGTTGTTCTAAAGGAATCTCAAAATAATATAAGTGAAACATGAGAGTTCATCTATTTCTATAAAATAAAACCACCACCGTGCTCTAAAAGAATATCAGTGAAGCACTAGAGCAAATGACAAACTACTCCGAAAGATATAAGTGAAGATCAATGAGTAGTCGAATAATTATGCAACTGTGTGAAGACTCTCTAACATTTAATAATTGCATATCTTAGTATTTTATTCAAACATAAAGAAAAACAAAATAAAATAACGCTCCAAGCAAAACACTTATCATGTGGTGAATAAAAATATAGCTCCAAGTAAAGTTACCGATGAACAAAGACGAAAGAGGGGATGCCTTCCGGGGCATCCCCAAGCTTAGGCTTTTTGTTGTCCTTGGATTTTACCTTGGGGTGCCTTGGGAATGCCCACGCTTAGGCTCTTTCCACTCCTTGTTCCATAATCCATCAAATCTTTACCCAAAACTTGAAAACTTCACAACACAAAACTCAAAATAGAAAATCTTGTGAGCTCCATTAGCGAAAAAAACAAAAAACCACTTCACGTTACTGTAATTAACTCATTATTGATTTATATTGGTGTTAAACCTACTGTATTCCAACTTCTCTATGGTTTATAAACTCTTTTACTAGCCATAGATTCATCAAAATAAGCAAACAACACACGAAAAACAGAATCTGTCAAAAACAGAACAGTGTGTAGTAATATGTAGCTAACGCAAACTTCTGGAACCCCAAAAATTCTTAAATAAATTGATGGACGTGAGGAATTTATCTATTAATCATCTGAAAAAATAATTAACTAAATATCACTTTCCAAATAAAAATGGCAGCAATTCTCGTGAGCTCTAAAGTTTCTGTTTTTTACAGCAAGATCAAAAAGACTTTCCCCAAGTCTTCCCAATGGTTCTACTTGGCACAAACACTAATTAAACACAAAAAACACAACCAAAACAGAGTCTATATAAATTATTTATTACTAAACAGGAGAAAAAAAATCAAGGAATAAAAATAAAATTGGGTTGCCTCCCAACAAGCGCTATCGTTTAACGCCCCTAGCTAGGCATGATGATTTCAATGATGTTCACATAAAAGATAAGAATTGTAACATAAAGAGAGCATCATGAAGAATATGACTAGCACATTTAAGTCTAACCCACTTCCTATGCATAGGGATTTTGTGAGCAAACAACTTATGGGAACAAGAATGAACTTGCATAGGAAGGTAAAACAAGCATAACTTCCGGATTTTAAGCACATAGAGAGGAAACTTGATATTATTGCAATTCCTACAAGCATATGTTCCTCCCTCATAATAATTTTAAGTAGCATCATGAATGAATTGAACAATATAACCAGCACCTAAAGCATTCTTTTCATGGTCTACCAGCATAGAAATTTTATTACTCTCCACATAAGCAAAATTCTTGTCATTCGGAATAGTGGGAGTATCATAAGAAACTCAAATACTATAAATTGTTTCCACATTAAATGAGTAATGTTCAGAAAAAGGGTAATCATAATCATGACAAGTTTTATAAATATAATCATCACTACATTTTATATCATAAGTATCATCACAATAATCATCATAAGTAGGAACTTTGTTCTCATCATAATCGATTGAAACCTCTTCCAAGATAGTGGAATCATTACTAAATAAAGTCATGACCTCTCCAAATCCACTTTCATAACTATCGCAATAAGATTCAACACCCTCCAAAATAGTGGGATCATTACTTCCTAAAGTTGACACTCTTCCAAACCCACTTTCATCAATATAATCATCATAAGTAGGGGGCATGCTATCATCATAACAAATTTGCATATCAAAACTTGGGAGGCTAAAAATATCATCTTCATTAAACATAGCATCCCCAAGCTTGGGACAAACATTAATTGCAGCAAATATATTCTCAAACATGTCATTCTCATCAAACATAGCATCCCCAAGCTTGGGCCTTTTCATATCATAAGCATAATCATTCTCATCATTAATAGTATGGATAACACCAATAGTATAACAATTATCATCATCACAATGAGTAGTAGGAGCAACATCATTTGGGAGGGATACATTTTTACCTTTACTTCTTCGTCTTTTCTTTTTCTTCTTCACATTATGTGTGTGTTCGATCCTCTTTTTGGAGCTCTTTATTGATGAGATTGCTTGAATAGAAGGCTCCTCCTCGTTACCTGATTCATCATAAGAAATAATAGGAGGATATTGGGAAGCCTCTTCCCTTTCATTAGTATTCTCTTCATCCTCTATTTGTTTTCTTTTCTTTATGTAATTGGCAATATAAGGATTTTCAATGCAATTCACCGCACAATACATAAAAATTTCTTCTAGATCAATATCGAGGAATCTCTCAAGCTTATATTCTGGAATATACTTAGTTACACGTTTCATTTCTTCATAACCCAAAAGCAAACTAAGTTCATTATGATGTGCAAGGGAAATCAAATCATCACAACTTTTGGACATGATACAATCATGAAACAATTTGCATCGGAGATTTAAATGACCATGTTCATTGCAAAGTTCACAAGTATGGTGAAGAAATTTTAAATTTTCAGCACAAACATCTAGCCTTTCTTGCAACCATTTAGTTTCCAAATACTTATGCCTCTTGCAAAATTTATTTTCCCTAATTGGTGTGTACTTGCAGGCTCTTTATATTCCATAAAAGTTGAGATGCTTATAAGAGACATTTTCATCATGACTAGTGCAATCATCATTAGTACTATGGATATTCAAGGAGTTTATACTAACAACATTGCAATCATGCTCATTATTCAAAGATTTAGTGCCAAACATTTTATAGACTTCTTCTTCTAGCATTTGAGCACAATTTTCCTTTCCATCATTCTCACGAAAAATATTAAAAAGATGAAGTGTATGAGGCAAACTCAATTCCATTTTTTGTAATTTTCTTTTATAAACTAGACTAGTGATAAAACAAGAAACTAAAAGATTAGATTGCAATATCTAAAGATATACCTTCAAGCGCTAACCTCCCCGGCAACGGCGCCAGAAAAGAGCTTGATGTCTACTACACAACCTTGTTCTTGTAGATGTTGTTGGGCCTCCAAGTGCAGAGGTTTGTAGGACAGTAGTAAATTTCCCTCAAGTGGATGACCTAAGGTTTATAAATCCGTGGGAGGCGTAGGATGAAGATGGTCTCTCTCAAACAACCCTACAACCAAATAACAAAGAGTCTCTTGTGTCCCCAACACACCCAATACAATGGTAAATTGTATAGGTCACTACAAAAAAAGACACATCCGTGACATTTTGGGCCGAACGAATTTTTTTGTCATACATATGACACTTCTATGATGATAATTGTGACAAAACCCGGTATCATCATAGATGTGATGGGCTCCTACTTCTATGACAAAAAATCATGACAGAAAATGGGCTTTTCATCCTGGGCGGGCCGGAGACGCAGCTGCATGACATTATTTGGGCCGTCTAGGAAGGAAAAATGTAACATCCCAAAATTCTAAATTTTGGAATGTTATATTAAATAGATAGATTTGATTCATTGTTTGTTTAATTGTTGTGTGATTGATTGAGTGAAATTCGAAACTTTTTGAAACTTAAATGAGAGGGAATAAAAGGACTTTCCCAAACTTTCATTTTGCATTTTGATCTCCGTGAATTCAAATTCTTTTCAAATACAAAACCCTCGAGAGAACATGACATGACTTCTTCCATTTATTTAAATGACAAGGGTTTTTGAAAACATTTGAATTTCATTTGGAAAATATTTCCAATTCAGAAACTTTAAGCAACTCAATAATTTTCACGAGAGGAGAAAAAATGACTTCTTCAAATTAGGAAATATGAGTTGGGAGTTTCAAGGATCAAATTCAAAGTCCTTTTTGAAATTATTTTTAATTTGGAATTGTTTGAGTTTTATTCAAATTATTTTTCTCCAAAAACAAAATACATGGAAAATAGGGTAATATGATTCCCTACAATAGAAAATTGGAGAAAATTTTATTTAAAATCATTTTGGTATTTTTAAAATGATTTTTATTGGATTTTATTAGACCAGTAGCACTCTTTGAATTATCTGAATTTGGGTCGATTTTATTTGGCTTTATAAAAATGTTCATGTCGTAGAGAATCTTTTTCTGAACATTTTGATATATTATATGCCCATATAATATTTTATTTATTTTGCTTTTATTATTTTTATTTGTCTGGAAATGTTTTTTAAAAAAAACTTTCCCCGACTGGGCCAGCCCAGCCAACCGGGCCAGGCCACGGCCCAGCCCAATCGCGCCGTCCCCGACCTCCGGTCGGAGACCGGCTGCCGCACGCCAGCGCCGCCGTGCTCCGCACTGGCTTCCGCCGCCGCCTCTGCCTGCCCCCTCGCCCACGCCTCTCCTCCCCTCCCCTCAAATAGCGCGGCTCCAGGCCCCGCCTCTCTCTCCTCCCCTCTCTCGCACCGCATCTTGAGCCGCCGCCGCCACACATCTCGTCGGAGCTGCCTCCACCCCGCTCCGTTCCGTCGCCGTGGACCGCCGCCGACGCCGCCATCCTCCTCGCCGCGACGCGCCGCCCCTCCCCGACCTCCCCGTTGCCCTCCCCGACCATCGTAGCCGCCGCCGTCATCCTCCCAACTCCGGCGATCGCCGCGGTACCCGCCGCTGCCGCCGGAAAACGCCGTCGCTGGTTTTCAAAGAAAACCACCGAACCGGTAATAAACCGCCCGGTCCGGTTTATTTTATTTGGTTTTCTTCGGTTTTTCATTTAGCCGGTTTTTCTTTTTAGTTAGATTTATTTAGTGGTCGTTCATTAGTTAGGGTTTGGCAGCGAACGATTTTCGTTCGTTAGCGTTTTGTAACGAACGTTCGTTCTTTAGTTTTTATCTTTTTTTCTTTTAAATTTTCGCCAGGGACCTATCTGTGATAGTTTTTCTTACAGATTAGTCCCTCGGTTTCAAACTACCACAACTTTTTGCTCGTTAGTCCAAATCCAACGAAACCAACGCTCACTTCTTCGTTACGATCTCCTATATCCAGTAATCCAACTCAAACTTGTTTTTAAAAAGTTTAAAATTTGAATTAGATCAGATTTGAATTCAAACTTCGTTTGATCATAACTTGAGTTTCGTAGCTCCGTTTGAGTTGATTCTTTTCGCAGATCGAAGCTCTTGACATAAACTTTCTGATAAGGCCAAATTCACATAATTTTGGTACTGTTAAAAATTGTTTTATGTTGCAAGAGTTGTTTTCTTGGTTTTGATGTTTTCCGAATCGTTTTCTTCGATCTTTCTGATCTTTGAGTGATTGCTTATGTGTGGTTACTATTGCTTGCTTACGATAGATTGACCGGAGTGTGACGAGTAGGACTATCAAGAGTTTTGAGTGCGAATCATCTTCATCAACATTGCAGGCAAGTTCACACTTTGATCATATCCCTTTTCATACCCAGCTTTTATGCATTAGTCTCAATCCTTACACATTGCATGATTAGGATCTAATTAAATTGTGGGTTTGGGAAGTAGTTGAGGTAGTACCTATTACCTGTTTATTATCAAACCTTTGGGAGTCACTTCTACATTTGCTTATTATTGCTATGTTATGCTAGTAGACGTGGATTGGGTGAGTGATATCCATGACAGATGTGAGATTTTTAAATCAATGGTTTATCTAAGGTGGCAACTTAAATACACATCTGGGTGGATTGAGGTACCTAGGTATTCCAGCGATTGGCTGTCTAGGCACCTGGGTATTCCAGGATTGCCTGTTTTTTATGGACTGCCACCCAGGCTCAAAGGGATCATGAGATTATTCATACTAGAAACTTCTGTGTGCAGCCACAAGCTATTATGGGCTCTAGCATAGTTGATTAAGTCGTGTGAACTCTTATAGTGGTAGACTAGCAGATGTAGGGGTTGTAGGTGGTACGGTTTACCCATCGTAAGGTGCAAACGCTTCTGAAAGACTATGTCTCGGTCATCCGTTTCTCAAACACCATGTAGTGCGAGAAATCCAACGGAGGAGATCGAGTCTTGTGGGGAAAAGTGCGCAAACCTCTGCAGAGTGTATAAACTAATCATGATTAGCCGTGTCCCCGGTTATGGACGTTTTGAGTATCCAGTACTTGGATTATCATGTGAATCTCATCATGTGACTTTAAATAATTTTGTTGGGTTTAATGATGTTATTTAATTGGGATTGAGAATGCTGTCAACCATTGTCAATGATCAACAACCACCCTGATAGTTAAATAAAATTTATTCCTTTGTAGTAGGGAAAAATTGGCTTTTCGCAAAAACCTTATAACCATAGAGCTTTTCCACCAGCCAAATATGCATGTAGTGACAGCCTTTATTCATCATTCTCTATGGTGTGAATTTGCCAGTACAATCAATGTACTGACCCTTTGTGGCTGCAACGTCTCATGTTGCAGGAATCTTACGACGAGTAAATGATACATTAGGGTTACGATTTCTACACTCAGCTTTGCCGTTGGTGTTGATGGGAATCCACAACCTTGTTACTTCCGATGTTTTGGATTGAGGTAATAGTATTTACGTTACTTTTACATGTGATTTACCTCTGTATAAATCCTCGAGTACTATGTGTGTCAGCATACCGATCCAGGGATGACACTTAAGCACAGAGACTTGATCCATTCGGATCGGGTCGCTACAAGATGGTATCAGAGCACATGTTGACTGTAGGACGTGACCCTAGAAACTGGCAAGCCCATAGCAAAGATTTTTCTCTACAACTTTCCCTTTCAAAAAGATCTTTTACCTCTCTTCTCTTCTGAGCTTATTTAAAAATTCCCTTTAGTGAGACCATACCCCTTTCCCCTTTTGACCACACGAAGATTCGACTGATGAGACCACTCCAAGAAGTACAAGATATCGGACAACTAAGACCACTTCGGAATGAAGAGTATTTTCCGTGCATCTGAATAATGGAAACTACAACGGCTGAAGACCGAAGACAAGTAGAATTTGAAGGCTCTGAAGAATTCCCAGATTTGTATGACCTAGGAAGGCTACCCTTATGGAACTTGGCAGACTATGGAAGTTGTCAATACCCGAGATCAAGGTGTATCAGAGAAAGACTAAAACAAGGAGCATGAGAACTCGAAGTTTTGTCAAGGAAAACTCTAAGGCAGGAGATATCAACTATGGAGAGATAGCTCATGGAAATGACAAGAGCAGAAACACAACTATCCATGATGTTATCGCCCGCTTAGGTTATTGTCACCATGCTGAGTTAAGCATGCATATGCATGGAAGGATTGGATGCTAGAAGGCTGATGGAGCATCTATCAGCAAGAGGTGAAGTTTTAACCTTAGCTAGTGTATCACCAGGATCTAGAGTGTTACATCAAGAAGTTAAGATGGACCTACAAGAAGTAGTATTTTGACAAGGAAGTATTTCATGAGGAACTCAGGACCCTGAAGATGAGAGTAGCCAAGCTGGAGGAGCAAAACCTCGAGAAACCGGAGATTCGTCAGGAACTAGACCATGGTTCATGCCAAGGATGTTGAAACCTAGAAGTTTGAAATACAACTCCGGAATATTAAAGGATGTCATGAGAGATTTCACGTCAACAGAGATTATCTGGCAAAAGAAATTGAGAAGACAAGCATGATCGGAAGAAGCCATTGGAGGCATGAACAAGGCTTGAAGAGTTTGGAGACGTTGAAGATTTATTGACCTTTAGAAGATCAAACCCCTATTATATACCTATGTTAGATGCGACGTTTGTGAGCTGTCATTTGTTTGATGTTTTTCCCGACAGCCACAAATAAAATCTGTCTTTTCAAAACTTTTGTTTGTATTGTGTGTATCCCTCTCTATCTCTCTTATCTCACCCCAAATCCATGGACCCAATAGAGGATGAATGAAGATGGACTTATATTTTCTGGACCGATGAGTCAATTGGAGACGGACCAATGGATTTAGAACATGGAGGATCACATGAAGAATAACCCTATAGTTGGAAAGGATATGACCCAGCATGCTCTTCAGTGCTTTGAAAGAGGTGCTGCTACTTGGTGGAGGATGTACCAAACCATCAATGGATGGCAAGGAGTAACCACCTGGAAAGAATTTAAGTTGACGCTGCCAAAGTCTCGGCTTGTGTCCCAAAAGTTGAAGCCTTATGGAAAGGATATGAAGAAACCTTGTGCATGCAAGATTTGTGGAGAAATAGGACACACCCATAAAGAACACAAGGATGAATGCCCTAATTGTGAAGGAAGTCACCCAGTTGAAGAATGCCCAATTAGGAAGATTACTTGTTTCTTGTGTGAAGGGACTACCCACTATCCTGCTCAGTGTCACATTTACCCCATGGTACAACGAACCATCCAGCAGAAGAAAGAAGTAATGAAAGGAGCCCTCATGGAAATTTTAGAAGAAGTTGTGATGAAGGAAGAGATGGAGGACACACCTAAAAAGACCCGAGTAAACCCTGCACTAAGTCTTGCTATTCATGTGGAGAAGAAGGACACATCTCCCAAAATTGTTTGAATGGGGATCTAGTAGAATTCCCGACAGAGGAAGTAGAGTATGACCCACAAGAAATAGAAGCCATGATTGTCATGGAAAGGTGTAGGAAGAGAAGCAGATTGGAGCCCAGGAGGGACCTGAGTCATATCACCTGTTACAGGTGCAAGGAGTCAGGGCACTACCTCAACAGTTGCCCAAAAAGGAAACCTCAATACTTGTCAGAAGTAATATGTTTTAGTTGTAATGGAGTAGGGCACTTTGCCAGAGAATGCCCCAAGGAGAAGGAAACTTGTGCTAGATAGTTGAGTTTGCAACAAAAGAAATGGAGTAGTAGAAGTGAGAACATTTTCTTTTATATTAAGGTGTTGAGTTGAGACATGTAATGGAAAAGCGAGAGATTGTAATCATTTGAGAATGGATAAAGTAACATCGTTGGTACTGATATGGATTTTATGAGTTGTTACCCTATGAAGAAGAATTTTGACCATTTTTGAGGATATGAGAAATATGGTCTATGGAAGATTTGTGCATTTTAAGGGTGGTAGTACCCTGTAAGAACCGTTGACCCCTGGAAAAGATAAGGATACTCCACTAAGTGGATTTCGGACAAAATGAATACGAGTTTGTCTCGATACGTGTGATGCCCCAAGAGTATGTGGGATGAAGTTGGAGATCGTCAGTTGTTGGACCAAATGTGATCAAGGAGTCAGAAGAGAATGTTAAGTTGATTCAAGATAGACTGAAGGTAGCTTAGTCCAGGCGGAGGAGATATGCAGACTCAAAAACTCAAGGAGGTAGTCTATGAAATTGGAGAGAGAGCATGTCTTCGTGTGACCCCTCTGCGAGGAGTTAAACGATTTGGAGTTAAGGGACAGTTAGCCCCGAGATTTGTAGGACCATACCGAGTTTTGGAGCGTATGGGAGAAGTGGCCAACAAGTTGGAGTCACCCGAAGGACTATTAGGAGTTCAAGATGTGTTTCACGCTTCCCAGTTGAAGAAGTGCCATGCAGAGATGGCCAATATTCCCCTGTAAGGACGCTTGACCCTGGAAAGGATAATGATGTTCCATGAAGTGGAATATGGACTCCATAAGTATAAGTTTTATCTTGGTATGTGGGATATCCCACGAGGATGAAGAGATAAATTACTATTGGATATAAAGGAGGTATGATGTCGGAAATATGGATCAATGGAAACTCCATGATGAGTCTGAGTAATCATGTCCTAGTTTGGTGCCAATAGAAGGAAGGAAGATAATACAATTGGATGGATTTAAGAATACTAGGAAGTTGGAAGTTGGAATAATGATCAGTTGCCCAATGATAAGTTCAAGGACTACAAGTGATGAGATGGGCCATAACCCACAGGCCCCAGGACCTGCCAAGAAGCAAGCACATTCTTGCTAAAGGAAAAACCCTGGAGGAAGAAGAAGTTACGTTAACGACAGACGATCTTATAGGAGTTTACGCAAAACCTGAGAGTTGTGAAGAAACGATAGATGTTTGCTTGGCTTGCAGAATCAATGGATTCATCCGAACTTGGTTCGTCGACAAGAGAAATTCTGCAATGCTTGTGAGGATGAACGAGTGTTAGAATGTGAGATTTGCTAAACCGTATACAGGGTAATGATTTGGGTGCGGGATGGATTGATCACCATACCGACTTACTCTTATTGTTCGCCTTGCTATATGGATGGTAAAATCTGAGTGACTTACCTATAGTAGATAGACGACGATCAAAACCCTGTTTAAACCTTAGAATGGTATAAGTATTTTCCCTTGTACAAGGCAGCTTTTGCCAACCGTAGGTTATACGGTGATGATCAACCAGACCCATTTCCTGCAAAAGGAACCATAAATTGTTGACCACCATGAGATATCGATAGTTGTTTAGTTTTGGCGCCAGACCCGTCAGCTAAGAAGACCCAGTCACAGAAGAACCTTACCAAGATGAAGGACAGAAGAATTAAGGAAAAGGTTATGCCACTACCGGAAGAGCTCAGAGAAGGAATTTTTCTCGAGGATCTGAGAAGACCGACACTGTTAACAATATGGATGAAGTATATGAGTTTTGATGGAACCGTAACCATGCTTCTAAGGGTGGTAGCACCCCAGACCCCGGAGACGATTGATGAAATTTTGAAGAGACCCCGAACCTAACCTATTTCTTTCTAGCCTCTCCGAATCTCGAGGACGAGATTCATTTTAAGGGTGGTAGGTTTGTAACATCCCAAAATTCTAAATTTTGGATTTATATTAAATAGATAGATTTGGTTGATTGTTTGTTTGATTGTTGTGTGATTGATTGAGTGAAATTCGAAACTTTTTGGAAGTTAAATGAGAGGGAATAAAAGTACTTTCCCAAACTTTCATTTTGCATTTTGATCTCCGTGAATTCAAATTCTTTTCAAATACAAAACCCTCGAGAGAACATGACATGACTTCTTCCATTTATTTAAATGACAAGGGTTTTTGAAAACATTTGAATTTCATTTGGAAAATATTTCCAATTCAGAAACTTTAAGCAACTCAATGATTTTCACAAGAGGAGAAAAAATGACTTCTTCAAATTATGAAATATGAGTTGGGAGTTTCAAGGATCAAATTCAAAGTCCTTTTGAAATTATTTTTAATTTGGAATTGTTTGAGTTTTATTTAAATTATTTTTCTCCAAAAACAAAATACATGGAAAATAGGGAAACATGATTCCCTACAATAGAAAATTAGAGAAAAATTTATTTGAAATCATTTTGGTATTTTTAAAATGATTTTTATTGGATTTTATTAGACGAGTATCACTCTTTGAATTATCTGAATTTGGGTGGATTTTATTTGGCTTTATAAAAATGTTCATGTCGTAGAAAATCTTTTTCTGAAAATTTTGATATATTATATGCCCATAGAATATTTTATTTATTTTGCTTTTATTATTCTTATTTGTCTGGAAATGTTTTTTTTTTAAACTCTTTCCCCGACTGGGCCGGCCCAGCCAACCGGGCCAGGCCACGGCCCAGCCCAATCGCGCCGTCCCCGACCTCCGATCGGAGACCGGCTGTCGCACGCCAGCGCCGCCGTGCTCCGCACGGGCTTCCGCCGCCGCCTCTGCCTGCCCCCTCGCCCACGCCTTTCCTTCCCTCCCCTTAAATAGCGCGGCCCCGGGCCCCGCCTCTCTCTCCTCTCCTCTCTCGCGCCGCATCTTGAGCCGCAGCCGCTGCCACACATCTCGCCGGAGCTGCCTCCACCCCGCTCCGTTCCGTCGCCATGGACCGCCGCCGACGCCGCCATCCTCCTCGCCGCGACGCGCTGCCCCTCCCCGGCCTTCCCGTTGCCCTCCCCGACCACCGGAGCCGCCACCGCCGTCCTCCCGACTCTGGCGATCGCCGCGGTACCCGCCGCCGCCGCCGGAAAACGCCGCCGCCGGTTTTCAAAGAAAACCACCGAACCGGTAATAAACCGCCCGGTCCGGTTTATTTTATTTGGTTTTCTTTGGTTTTTCATTTAGTCGGTTTTTCTTTTTAGTTAGATTTATTTAGTGGTCGTTCATTAGTTAGGGTCTGGTAGCGAACGATTTTCGTTCGTTAGCGTTCTATAATGAACGTTCGTTCTTTAGTTTTTATCTTTTTTTCTTTTAAATTTTTGCCAGGGACCTATCTGTGATAGTTTTTCTTACAGATTAGTCCCTCGGTTTCAAACTACCACAACTTTTTGCTCGTTAGTCGAAATCCAACGGAACCAACGCTCACTTCTTCGTTACGATCTCCTCTATCCAGTAATCCAACTCAAACATGTTTTTGAAAAGTTTAAAATTTGAATTAGATCAGATTTGAATTCAAACTTCGTTTGATCATAACTTGAGTTTCGTAGCTCCGTTTGAGTTGATTCTTTTTGCAGATCGAAGCTCTTGACCTAAACTTTCTGATAAGGCTACTGTTAGAAAAATTTTTATGTTGCAAGAGTTATTTGCTTGGTTTTGATGTTTTCCGAATCATTTTCTTCGATCTTTCTGATCTTTGAGTGATTGCTTATGTGTGGTTACTATTGCTTGCTTACGATAGATTGACCGGAGTGTGATGAGTAGAACTATCAAGAGTTTTGAGTGCGAATCATCTTCATCAACATTGCAGGCAAGTTCACACTTTGATCATATCCCTTTTCATACCCAGTTTTTATGCATTAGTCTCAATCCTTACACATTGCATGATTAGGATCTAATTAAATTGTGGGTTTGGGAAGTAGTTGAGGTAGTACCTATTACCTGTTTATTATCAAACCTTTGGGAGTCACTTCTACATTTGCTTATTATTGCTATGTTATGCTAGTAGACGTGGATTGGGTGAGTGATATCCATGACAGATGTGAGATTTTTAAATCAATGGTTTATCTAAGGTGGCAACTTAAATACACATCTGGGTGGATTGAGGTACCTAGGTATTCCAGCGATTGCCTGTCTAGGCACCTGGGTATTCCAGGATTGCCTGTTTTTTTATGGACCGCCACCCAGGCTCAAAGGGATCATGAGATTATTCATACTAGAAACTTCCGTGTGCAGCCACAAGCTATTATGGGCTCTAGCATAGTTGATTAAGTCGTGTGAACTCTTATAGTGGTAGACTAGCAGATGTAGGGGTTGTAGGTGGTACAGTCTACCCATCGTAAGGTGCAAACGCTTCTGAAAGACTATGTCTCGGTCATCTGTTTCTCAAACACCATGTAGTGAGAGAAATCCAATGGAGGAGATCGAGTCTTGTGGGGGAAAGTGCGCAAACCTCTGCAGAGTGTATAAACTAATCATGATTAGCCGTGTCCTCGGTTATGGGCGTTTTGAGTATCCAGTACTTGGATTATCATGCGAATCTCATCATGTGACTTTAAATAATTTTGTTGGGTTTAATGATGTTATTTAATTGGGATTGAGAATGCTGTCAACCATTCTCAATGATCAACAACCACCCTGATAGTTAAATAAAATTTATTCCTTTGTAGTAGGGAAAAATTGGCTTTTCGCAAAAACCTTATAACCATAGAGCTTTTCCACCAGCCAAATATGCATGTAGTGATAGCCTTTATTCATCATTCTCTATGGTGTGAATTTGCTAGTACATTCAATGTACTGACCCTTTGTGGCTGCAACGTCTCATGTTGCAGGAATCTTACACGAGTAAATGATACGTTAGGGTTACGATTTCTACACTCAACTTTGTCGTTGGTGTTGATGGGAATCCACAACCTTGTTACTTCCGCTATTTTGGATTGAGGTAATAGTATTTACATTACTTTTACATGTGATTTACCTCTGTATAAATCCTCGAGTACTGTGTGTGCCAGCATACCGATCCAGGGATGACACTTAAGCACAGAGACTTGATCCATTCCGGTCGGGTCGCTACAAAAAAACCATGGTAGAAGCGAGGGCGAGGAAAATTTCGGGGAGTTCCCGGTTACGGTGGGAGGTCGGGGCCGAGCGATGTGCGCTTCTCTCGTACACGAACACGCGTGTGTGCGAGGCGTTGGCTCTAACTGAACCCGAGCGAGGCGTTGGGCTCTAACTAAACCCGAGCGATTGCACTGCAGGCTACGCGTTACTGAACCCGAGCGATCGATCGATGGTTGTTAACTGAACCTGATCGAGCGATTCCTTCGCTAGTGCTGCTAACTGAAGCCGATCGATGCTGCCTCTGGATGAACAGTGAGCGTTGCAGGGGGGGAGGGGGGGTTGGATGAACAGTTCCCGGTGGGGGTGGATGAACAGGACCCCGTGGTGTTGCCTCTGGATGAACAGGACCCCGATCGATCGAGCCGGTTGGGGCTGGATGAACAGGACCTCGTGGAGGGCTGGATGAACAGGACCACCCCGTGGAGGGCAGGATGAACAGTAGACGGTGGAGGGCAGGATGAACAGTAGCCCGTGGAGGAGTGGTTGAATAGGAGCCCGTGGAGAGGGCTGGTTGAACAGTAGCCGGTGGAGTAGCGCGCGGTGGAGGCTGGATGAACAGGAGCCCGTGGATGAACAGTCGCAGGTGGAGGCTGGAGGAGGTCGATGGTGGATGAACAGTAGCTCATGGAGGCTGGAGGGGGTGAACGGTGGAGATGAACAGTATCCCGTGGAGTCCTGTTTTGCGGTACGCCACACCCCTCCCGATGAACAGGACCCCCGTTTCCACCGTAGCGCTCCAACACAAGTCTGTTTCGTCCGTTTTGCGGTACGCCACACCCCTCCCGATCAACAGGACCCTCGTTTCGACCGTAGGAGGTCCGTTTCCTCCGTTTTACGGTACGCCAGACCCCTCCCGATGAACAGGATCCTGTTTCGAACGTGGCCGGTCCAACACAAGGCCGTTTCCTCCGTTCTATGGTACGCCAGGCCTCGTTTCCATCGCCTGTTCTGTCCAAGCCCTCCCGATGAACATGATGCATTCCGTTTCCTCCCCATGAACACGACGCATTCCGTTGCCTCCCCATGAACACGACGCATTCCGTTGCCTCCCCATGAACACGACGACGATGTTGTTTCTCCATTCCGACCCAGCCATGTACACGAGCCCTGGCCGTACGTATGCGCGAGTAGGCGTTCGAGACCCCGCCCGTATGTACACACATGTGGCCGTATTTTCTTTGTTGCACCCTGGCCATTGTACGTACGTGTACATGCTACGTGCGCGCCTCTACTACGACACGTGCATGCCCCTACATCGACCAGTATATATGTACGTACACGTTCGCGACCAGAATGACAACGCTACGTACGCTTCGACCAGGTGGGTCCTGACTGTCAGACACTTCCTTGCGTGCGAAGATGTAGCTGGTGGGTCCCAGCAGTCAGGGGCAAACATTTTTTTGCGAAATACGGTGGCCCGTCCGGTGGGTCCCCATTGTCAGGTGGAGGAATAATTAATTTGCTCATAATAAGGAGGCACTTCCTTGCTGCGGCCGTGGACCCAACTGTCAGCGTCTCCACGCACAGTACTCTTCCGATGGAAGTCGGTTGTTGACCATGTTGACCACACCGCGCCGAGAGCACCACGACGGTGGACGGCGGCGAGGCCTAGGAAGGGGACGACACGGAGCCGGGGAAGACGCGTCAGTGGAAGCCCGTGCAGAGAGGAGTACAAGGGTTCACTGGTTCGGCTGCGGTGTGAGGCTGACGTCGCCGCAGGGCCTGGCCAGTGGTGGGAATAGTAGGGGGCGGTGAGGCCTCCACGGCAACATAGCCGTCCATGGGAGGCAGGAGCATGCGGCACAACCAGCGCTGCTTTGGGCGGCTGGAGCAAGAAGACCAGAGGTTGAAGAAGCACTATGGCCGTTGGATGGACATCGTACGGTCATTGGAGCTAGAATCGTTCATATTGACTAAGTTGACAAAGCCCTTCGTCCCCGTCAACTTAGTACGCCCACAAGTCAGCCTCCCACCAAGGTGGGTCCCAGCTAGCCGGGGAGTATTCATTTTTGTGTGTGTAATAAGGAGGCACTTCCGGTGGGTCTGAGCTGACAGCAGGGGGAACGTTTTTTTTTCGTGAAATACGGTGCCCATCCGGTGGGTCCCATCAGTCAGGGGGAAACAATTTTTTTCATAAAATACTGGTGGCTTGTCTGGTGGGTCCCCGCTGTTAGGTGGAGGAATAATTATTTTCCGCGTAATAAGGAGGCACTTCCTTGCGGCTGCCGTGGACCCAACTGTCAGCCTCTCAACGTACAGCACTCTTCCGATGGAAGTCGATTGTTGACCACATTGACCACGCCGTGCTGAGAGCACCACGATGGTGGACGACGGCGAGGCATAGGAAGGGGACGGCGCGGAGCCGGGGAAGACGCGGTAGTGGATGCCCACGCGGAGAGGAGTACGAGCGTTCACCGGTCCGGCTGCGGTGTGAGGCTGCCGTCGCCGCAGAATAACAGGGGGTGTGGGTGAGTAGAGGGATGCCCTGGCCAGCGGTGGGAGTAGTAGGGGGCGCTGAGGCCTGCGCGGCAGCACAGCCGGCCACGGGAGGCGGGAGTAGGCGGTCCCGCCGGCGCTGCTTTGGCGGCTGGAGCAAGAAGATCAGAGATTGAAGAAACACGACGGCCGTTGGATTGACATCCAACGGTTACATCTGCTAGAATCGTTTGTTGACTTATATAATAACTAAAAAAATCTTGCATACGCGTCAACTAAACAGGCCCACAAGTCAGACCACTCCCTCTTTTTTTAGTAATTTATATATAGCTCATGGCAACTTCTTATGCAATTTATTGCAGTCGTTTTTTTTGGTTGGCCAGGGCCAATTTCGCATATTTTCTGTGGGTTCCAAACTATTTTTAATACCGAAATGTCCAGCCAGATTTAAAGTACATTGAAGATATATTTAAATTAGGTTAATGCCCAGTGAAATAGGAATTTGAAAATGTAATAAAATTCAGAAATTATAAATAATTGCCAATTTGTCATCTGTTTTTATATTTACAACCCATTTCATATTACTTTCAAGATTTGCTGGCGTCTTGAAAGAGTTGCAGCCCATCAGGGCGTAGAAAAATAAGTAGGCCTCGATTGGGTATTCTTCAGAAAAAATAAACTGGGCTCATTTTCACAAAGAAAAAAATAGCTGGGCTGGTCACATGGTGAACATAAAATATAAGCCTGGGCTAGACGGGCCACAGCCCAGTTCAAACCCTGCTCCGTCTCAACAATACCAAAAAAAATACTGCTCGAGTAGCTACGTCCCAGGTGTCAGCCGATCTTGTGCTGTTCTCTTGTCTATTGACTATATACGCTCACAATGTCGTGGGTCCCAGATGTCAGGAAAACACTAGGAGGAAGCATTTTATTTTTCCATACGCTGACGTGGTGGGCCCCTACTGTCATCCTCTCCACGTACTTCTGCCGATTCCTATTGTTTGTTGACCATGTTGACAACGCGAGAGGGCGGCGCCGCGGCGAGCGCACCAAAGCGCGTGGAGGATGTTGGCGTTAACGATTTAGGAGACGGTGGGGCGGCGATGCGTGCGCTGAGGTGCAGCCAGCCGTGGGAGGCGGAAGCAGGCGGCCCCGCCGGCGCTGGTTTGGTTTTGGCGGCTGGAGGAAGACAGGACTGAAGAAACACGACAGACTATAAAAGCAACAGGAGTACTTAACAACCTTAACTGAAACTAGTAGGGGCACTTAACAATCAAGGCTGAAAGCAGTATGAGTACTTATACAGGTTCAACCATACAAAGCACGCCTCGAACAATGCTACTTTTCCTACAGTTAACCAAGGGTGAGGCCGCCAAGCCCCAGGACAAGGCCTAGGCGCCGCCCCGCGCATCCACAACCTTCTGAAAGCGGCTTCATCTCGCAACTTGGTCAATAAACAGGATATTCGCTTTAGAGCCATGGAAAAGCATGAACATAATCTTCTGTCCTATTCTCCAAGATGGACGGGCCTTCATTATTTGAGACCACCCATGAATAAGTATCTTTTCACCTCCAAGGGGAATTGAGTAGGTCGACATAAACATCATGTTGTGACCAAGCGCAAGTCTGACCCGACCATGGTCAGGCATCTGTATAGGAATAATAGAACTCGGCAGTTCCTATTTCAAGAAGATCACACCTGTAAAACTGTGTATAAGCAATAGTTTATGAACAACATATATAACAGAAAACAGCTTGTACCATAAGTTTCTTAACACAGTTGGACCTGTTCAACGAGTGCAGCAGTGGCACACATATCCCACGTGGCCTTCCACCATTGAAACGCCCCACAAGGACCTCAAGACGATCAATAAAGTGTAGGAACTTGTGGATGTAGATCCAGTCAACTTCAGTGCCATTAGTAACAGCCGAGTTATTACAGAGTAACAAACGAGCAGACTGCTTAACTCTAAAAAAACCTACACATGCCACCAATTATAAGAAAATATTAGTTAGAAGTAGCATCTTCGTGAGAGATTCGTTGCTATTTCTAAAGTTAAATTGTGATTAGTTAGATAGAATAGGTGGATTAAGAAGTAATCGAGGCAACAAGCAAGAACCAGATACAAAACTAACATGGATGAACAATTGGAACGACGTCGGGGTGGAATATCACAGTGAATATGAGACCAGTTTCTGCTATTTCCATCAACATTCGTGCGCCAACTTTCAGTCCGTAACACTTGAGAAAGTTTACCCAAGTTCTGCCATAAAAAAGCAGCGATCTCTTGGTTCATGAACCCAACTCGGAACTTATATCCATGGCTTGTCTTCACTGTGACCATTAAACTAGTGTATTCAGTTATGGCAAGGCCGAGCATCTTGAGTACATGCGTTCTGGCAGAGCAAATAATACACTGCAGGAAAAATAATATGAGAACACAGCATGTTCAAAAAAACCCCACCCTCCCGGATAGAAAAGAGGATTCTAGGAACATACTGTGCGCGTTTCAAAATGATGTGTTAGGATGAGAAGGAACAAGTGTGGCGTCTCGCCGAGGGCGCAGAAACCTGTAGGGTACTCGCACTTTGGGCACTGCAAATGAAACACACTAGATTCACTAGGAAGAAAAATGCATCAACGGCGGCGGCTGCCATCCTAGGATTACCTGCGACCAAGGGACTTGGGTTTATCGGGGATGGATGAAGAATTCCTACCTGGTTCTGCATGAGAAAACCCTATGCAATTGCCGAGAGGGGGTTTTCTCTGAACAAGAAGACGAGGGAGAAGGGGATTCAGGCCCAGTGAAATATTGCCGCTTCGTCCATCCAGCTTACTGCTAAAGCTGGAAAGGGGGGTTGTGAATTGACGGCTCATTGGGCATTACTGTGGCGCTACGACCAGGGTGTGTCTACTGTGAAGTTGTGCACTCTAATTTGTGCATATGGCACGTGGACCCCGTTGCCAGTTGCCCCACATATCAGCAAAAGGAAGTAGAAAGACAGGAGTAACTAGTTACACATAAATATATTTTTTGACAGAGAGATACTCCCTCTGTAAAGAAATATACAAATCTTTTATATCACAGGCTCACCTTGCATAGAAATATACTCCCTCTGCAACGCACGGGCATTATGGGGGTTCAACTTTTTTATGGGGGTTCAGCTGAGAATATAATACTCAGATAGGCTCACGGTTCTGGACTTTGGGCCGCAGACTGACCCTGCATGTTTGGGGGCCCATGTTTTCTACCTTAGCGCTTTTCATATTGCAAGTGATCGGTACGGCACTGGTTTTAGATGCTGTCGCAAGGCGAATACACAAAATTGAATAAAGCACGACAGCTATTGGAATGAAATCGAACGACAGTTCCTAACCAGCAATCAGAGTTGCAATTCTATCAATGATATACCATGTGATAAATAATACTGTCGTACTGTTTATACACATAGGACACTTGTTTCACCATGCCAGATTATTACATCAAAATCTCTCGAAGGATAGATCAGTTCGGCAGTTGCGTGCTGCTACTGAAGAATTTCAAAGTTGATTTGGACCAGCTCTCCTTGCCGAGAAAGTTTGATTTTGAAATCATCCCCTACTGCAAGATATGATTTAGATTTGAACCTTGACCATCCTTTAGCATCAATCATCATGCGACCATCCTTTGTACTTACGGTATATTGAGCAGGTTCATTCACACCAAGGCTGCGCATGGTAAGAGAAACTTGGTCGCGGTTGCCCGGATTGTTGAACGACTCCCTCGTTGCTCTAGAAATTCTCTGTTTGCAAAAAAGAAGACATACCCAAACAGTTAGATCAACACAGTGAATCATGTGAAACAACATGGAAAGAAAAAAGAACGAAGCACTTGGGCGGCCAATGCTTACCAAGAAGGTGGACATGTCGGTTTTTGTAAGGACTTTGGTATATGAAGTGCGAACTACAGCCCAGTCTGTTGCCGGTGCAACTGCACGGGCCAGAGCAGATGCAAGTGCAAGTGTTGGTGCAGGTGCCGAAGCCGCTGCTGCTGCCGGAGATGGTGCTCCTTGTAGAACTGGTGCCGGTGTCAGAGCAGGTGCCGGTGTCGATTCCCGATCCTCCGATAGATCAGACTGATCTGCTGACACGGTCGGTGCCCAATCCTCAGCTGGATCAGACTGAGCTGTTGCCGCAGTTAGTGCTAGAGCAACTGCCGGTGCTCGATCTGTGCGAGACAGCGGCGATCATGTCTAGTCTGCTATGATCAGCTTTCTAACTTGACTAGGATCCGTGACCGTGATCCACTCTTTTTCTTCATGTCTTTTAAACGCGAGAAGGACTAATTGTGGCATTTTTGTTAAACCAAACTGCAGTTCATCATAGGGATTCAGCTTGCACTCAGACAACAGACTGATCCAATTTTTTTCCAGTAATATAAGTGATGGACGGTGCCTTCATTACTGACACGACATAAGAAGTGAAACCTATAAAAATAGCCATCGTAGAGCAAACCAAACGGTTTATTCTGTGATGAATGTCACATGGCAAAACCTGCATAGTAAAATTGCAGGAAAAGAAAGAAAACATGACATTAAATCAATAAGATTTAGACAGTAAATCAATAAGATTTACTTGATGTGACACGAGTGAATCCTTACCAGGAAATCACTATGTTGAAGTACTAAACAGAAGATTGATCATCCAACTACGCGTGGCATGCAGGGGCCCCACCTACTCCCACAAGCAGGACAGTCCAAAGGTCGTGACAAATCATATGGACCGAACATCCATGGGGCTCGAAATCCCGGTGGGTGTGATAAACCCTGCAATGCATACATATATTGGAGTGTAACCATAATTCATAGACCTTCCTCACAAAAAATATGATATGGATACTTCAAAATATACAGACTGAATTGAGTGGACAGACATTAACATAGACCATTCTCAGGACTGACCACACACCAAAAGCGGCAGTACTAATAAACAATACAAGGTTCACAAACACAAATCAAGTACTGAACAATAGTACTTACTACAGACAAGCAAAGTTGCACTAACTAAACTATGCAGACTATTTTTTGCCACCGACCTACGGGATGAACCCCGCATAACTGACTAGGCCATGGACTTCGTGTGAGATGTCTACATGCACCATCACCATCTTGTCAACCTTGGAGAACCTAACAGAGTGGTCTTTCCACTCATAAACATGATGATGAAGACAGGCCGCATCAGATTTGTTGGGAAGCTTTACAAGAACCACACCCTTCATAATCGATGGCACAGCCAGGAAATTGTTGTGGTCAAGTACAGCCTCGAGAACACGCCTGACAACAATGCTACAGGAAAACACCAGTTCAGGACACGTGGCGACAAGGACACATCAGCTGGATAGTTCAGCAGTAGAACTCATCATCGGGTCTTCCAGTTCACACGGCATGACTTTGAGAACTTCATCTCCACCGCGGACCTGGTTCTAATTCAAACAGAAACCATGTTTTATTACTACCTCCATTCAGAAATATAAGATGATTTTCGATATTATACTCCATACATGACTACATATACACACAGAAATGAGTGAACAAAGACACTAGAACATGTCTTCAAAGGCATGAGAGCAGAGGGATTACATGCAATATCCATAACACAAGCTAGTGAGGCAAATATACCCTCTTAAAAGGTAGCATTGATGTTCATAAAGTACTCCCTCCGTCCCAAAATTCTTGTCTTAGATTTGTCTAGATACGGATGTATCTAATACTAAAATGTGACTTGATACCTGGACTTTGGGACAGAGGGAGTAGTTGAAAGTAATCTATAAGAAATCAGTGTCAACCTCTCGCATGTTTTGGTTAAAAGAGGAATTTAGAACCGTCATTTGGCACACAAAAATCACATGCAAGATCACCCAGAAAGTTGTACTACTAGTACTAGTACTGCGTGTTAGATGAAAAAACACGATCAAGATCGAGAAAAAGATCGTCAAGAAGAGATATTACCTGGACTTGCTTAATGAGGGATCCCAGTGAGGGGGGCTTGGACAGGGCGATGGCTTTGAGCTTGTCTGCGGTAGTCTCGGCGGGGTGCTTGCGCTTCTTCATACCAAGAGCCTCGACGGTTTTGGTCGGAGCCATAGACATCACTTCGGCCGGTGCTCCAGCGTCCATCAAGAAACTGTCAAATGGAAATAAAATAAAAGAAACCATAATCACAAACCCAAAAGAACAAAAAGAGAGGGAGTTATAGGATCAGTCTCGGGGTTGCAAGACTGGGCCTTGGACAGAATCAACACCATTGATGCGCTCACCTTTCCTTCTTTGGGAGAGAAGAACAATGGCAGAAGCAGGTCGGGGTTTTCTTGAAGAAATGAGGAACAAGATGAGGCAGAAGCGAGGGTTGGGTAGAGAGGAAGCTGAGAGAGAAGAGTGAAATGATGGTTTCTTCGTCCATCCAACTTACTGCTGGAAAGGAGGGGGTTTTGTGATTTGACGGCTCATTGGGCATTATTGCGGTGCTTCCATCGGGGTAGTCTACCGTCACTCTACTACAGAGTAATTTAGTGCATGGCTGGTGGACCCTGATGCTGGCTGTCCCACACGTCGGCGGAAGTGAGTAATTTAGTGCATGGCTGGAGGAGGATCCGCACGGTAAAGCATGTCCACTGTTTTTCAGAAGAAAAAAAATGATTACTACAAGCGTTTCCACTCTTACGACGGAGGAGTGCGAAACACGGCAGCCACTTGAACATACACAGTGCTCCTACTACTAGGCATGTGCAGTGGTTCATACGTCAGTACTACACAATCTTGTTGCTAGTGTAGTAAGATATGGCGATAACAAATGATGTTGTGCGCATGTCAACTACTCCTATATGTAACATAGTATCGCCTTTTCGACTGTCCTATTGAGAATGAACGGTGAGATCAATGTTAACATAACTAGGTCCACAGCGCACGAAGAGTACGATGCTATAGTACTCCACGAAACATGAACCATATGAAGCACGAATAGTGTTAGGCAGGGTGTATGAAGGGTGCACGGGATGGGAGCAAAAGTTCCCTTCTCGACCCACTTTTGGGTGTTTGGCAGAGTGCATGAAGGGTGCATGAGTCCACACTAGTAGGTTGACAAAAATACACGAAGAGGAAACAACTATATTGAGATGAGAATGCAACCAAACACACCCACACGCTTTGTGCTACAATGACTGATATGCACCGTATGAGTTTGATCCAACGGTCATGTTGCGCCGAGACATGGACATGCCCATGCAGAGGGCGCCTAAACACTACCGAAGTCCCTCTGCTACTTGAGGCGCACGACGTTGGTGATGCAGGGTGCAACCGCCCGCAGAGCCCGCTCCCGGTCGACGGGAGCCAGCTCGTCAAAGATGGCGTCCAATGGCACGAATGGATTCCGGTGACGGAGCCCTGAAAGGATTCACCCGGCAACGGCGACGGCAGCCCGCAACCCCTCCTTGTCCAGCTCAGCCCCCACCATCGTGCGGAGACGGCTCAGCTCCTCGGAGATATAGGTGAAGAAGGAGACCAGGTCAGGAAGCCGCAGCTCGTTGAAGTCGACCGGGTGGTCGAACGGGTTTAGCCCGACGGCCGGCATCGTCGCACTGGCACGATGGTAGGCATCGCGCAGCCGCAACACGTGCGTGGCAACTTGGTTCACGAAGTGGCTAAGGCGATCCTAGACCTCGTCACGATCGGCCCGCTCGCGCTCCAGCTGGCTCCCCTGACGGCCTATCATATCTCCCGCTTTCTGCAGCAACGCCGCCGACGCCTCGAGCATCTTTGTGGTGGAGCCTACCGCTTTTGAAGCTCCGTGAACTCCCGCACATAACGGAGGAGCATGGCACTCCTCTCCTCCTTGAGCTTACGGAGCTCCACGTCCTTGGCCCTGAGCTTCGCATCCTTGGCATGGAGCTCCTGTGTCAGGAGCCTCACCTCGGACTCCGTGATCTGCTGCGCCGCCATGGCACCAGGTAGAAGCAATGGGAAGAGGAAGCAAAGGGGGCGAAACGGCTGAAAGGCAATGCAATCTACGGGAAGGCGGAGGGAGCGGGGAATCTTTTGGTTTTCACCACGGTAAAACACCAGTCGACGACTTCTCACATTAGGGAGCAGTGGGTACAGGCGGAGTCATCGTGACTAATTGCTGCTGTGCCTGCTCCCGTTAATCAAAAAATTAAAAATCCTACCGCGTCTGCTCCCGTCAATCAAAAAACTAAAAATCCTGCCGCACCGAAACACCAGAGCAATGCGGCGGTGGATATTTAAATTTACCTGCTGGCAAGTAGATAAAAAAAGGGTGAAAAAACAAATGTGGAGGCGGCCTAGCTAATCGGTCGAACTAGCCCAACTAGCTAGCCACCGTGCTTCACTGATGTACTCGGCGGGAAAGGTGGTCTTTCGTGATTTGATGACTCATTTACTTGCTTCAGCGCTATGACCGAGGAGGACCCAGAAAACGCGCGGTAGGGAGTCCCACGTTAGGAAGAATATATGCGTGCACCACCCATGAGGACCCCGAAACCGCGCGGTAGGATGTGCCACGTCTCGGACGGAGGAAAAATGTGCGTGTAAAAATATACTGTATCAGACGTAGTACCTATGGTTCGACCTCGGGACCCAGCCAGTCGGTTGAAAACACCCCACTAGCCACACAGCTTCATCATGCAAACATGGCACGGAGGATAGATGTGGTTAGCTCCGTCTCGACCAGCCACAATGTCTCTTGTTCTAGGCGATTCTTCTATTTTCCAAGTTTTTTTAGTTGTAATAACACCACGGCAAGCTAGCTCCGCTCTTCATGTGTGCCCGTGCAAAGGTTAGACGATGGAGAGAAGAGAGATTGAGATCGCAGACCTGGGACCCACCAGTAAGTGAGATAACGGTCATGCACGTGTTGAAAAGGCACTCCCTCTACTCTACTCAACACAAGTACTGTATAAAATCAAGTTATGGGACAAAGCCAACAACCGTTCGTTTTTCAGGCTATCGACTTACGCTTTGCAGTCCAGGTTGCCAGTTCAAATCTCATCTTTCAGATTTGTTAGTTTTAGGTCCAAATTTGATTAATGACAAGTGGGACCCCCGTGTGTTGTTCCGATATTTCAGTGTAGGATGTTTTTTTGAACAAACACTTTGCGCGGTTAGACAAGAAACGGCACGAGTTACACGTTTTTTGCAAGTTTACGAACAAAAATGACAGCGGCATAGAATATCACATCCACCTCACAGCTTAGATACTATGGTGATACGAGTTTTTACACTATTGGAAGTGAGATCCAATGGCTTGGGAGTAGTCTTTGTAATTATGCGCAATTTCCAAACTCTCCAAAGGTTTTTTTGCAAATAAAAAATTCAGGCCTCGTGTGTGCCGCTGGATCTTCGATCCAACGGCTCCTCGGTGCTCATATTAGGTGCTCCCCATAGCTTAATTACCCGCTACGGTGATTGGAGTAGTTGTGGGCCGAATGCTACGAAAGTATAATCTAAACCGACCGGAATAAATGCCTACACAAATTAATCCAAGGTTGGAGTGCCCCTCGTAATGTAAATGGCTCCGGCTTTGCGAGGGATGGAGAGGTAGTAGCTTGAATGCGTGGAAGATATGGTGTGAGAAAGCGAGGTCAATCGAGAGACATATAGATAGAGAGACAAAGTGAGTGTGGTCCGACATTCATTGAACAAATATATATGCTCTGGAGAGATATTGTCCGATTGAGCTTTTTGGCAAGGGTGAGGGATGTAAGATAGAGCTTGAGAGATGATCCAGTCACAGACGTGTAGATATATTTTGTGCGTGGTAGGAAGCAAGGTCAACCGATCACATAGGGTCACCGTGCGATCGAAAGAGTGAGACGGGTTGGAGAGAGTGACCTAGATAGACGATGTGCGTGAGAGAGTATACAATGTGAATAGGTCGAATTGGGCTCAAACATGGTGATATATCGTTTTTGTCCGAGAAAGAGCAAGGTCAATCAAGACATACGGAGAGAGAGAGAGAGAGAGAGAGAGAGAGATTGAGTGAGCATGGCCCACCATGAGGTCGAAAGAGTGGTGGCGGCTTGGATGGACTAACCTAGATAGACAATCTGCATGAGAGAGTATAGAGTGTGTCGATCGAGGCCCGAACAGGGAGATATATCATTTGTGTGTGAAAGAAAACGAGGTTAAAGAGACTCAGATAAAGAGAGCGAGATTGAGCGAGTGTGGCCCGCCGTGCGGAAGAAAGAGTGAGACAGTCTCGAGGGAGTGACCTAGATATACAATGTGCGTGCGTGCGCATGCACGAGAGGTTGGGGGGCTAGATAGGCAATGCATGTATTTAGCGCGAGAGGGTGAGAGGGAGAGGGGGAGAGAGAGAAAGAGAGAGAGTTCGGCATGGGGTGCAATGGCGGGTGTGTGAGGTAAATACATTTGGTAACAGAGTGGAAAAAGGGGTTGTGTAGTTGAGAGACTTAGAGATCGAAACATGGAGAGAAAGAATGAACGTGTGTTGAAAACTGATAACTTCCTAAGGTGGTTAGGAGAGGAAGATTGACCGATACAGGAAGTATGTAGC
>NC_057806.1:484358694-484403454 GCF_018294505.1 Triticum aestivum
GCTAAAAACAACATTTGAATGTACATAGTACGAGACTTAATATCGATGTTTCAATTTGGTGTACATTGTAAGATTTGAACCGAGGACCAGGCATACGGGTAATTATTTCAAATTCGTGCCATACTGAGTTTCGAAAAGTTGACATTGACTCAGTTTGTTGTGCTATTTTGTAGGTCATATGTTTGAATCCATCCAAAAGTTTTCTCACTACCATGGTGTTCATCATATACATATGAATTTGTATTAAAAAAGTAGCATGGATACAGTGAAATGCAAAATCCACGTTAAAATTGGAGATCGCTACGTGACACACACTCTAATTCAAATAACTAACTACGTGACACGCACTCTAATTCAAATAACTAATTATGTGACATACACTCTAATCCACGTTAGCGTGGGTACCGTTTCGATTTTTTTCAAATAACTCCTCATTAATTAATTTATAGTACTCCCTCTGTTCACTTTTATAAGACCTTGAAGACATTTCAGACAATGTGCAAAACAGTTCATTTTAAGTTGTCTGAAACGACTTACAAAGGTGAACGGATGGAGTATCTCGTTTCGAATGACTAATTATTGCAAGGAAAACACGGGCATGGTAATACATACAGATTCGTTTGCAAATGAAAGAAGGTTCGTTTGCATTCTCAAATGTAGGTGCACCAGGCAAACCAGGGTTGTGTCGGGGTGGACGCTGCTTCGGTGCCTTAAAGGCAACTGCCTTTGGGTCACTGATATGTGGGCCAGCCACCTATTGGGCCCATATGTCATGGACACAAAGGCAGGTGCCTTAAGGCACCGAAGCATAGTCCTGTCAGGGTGGTCGTGTGTGTCGGACGGACGCGTAGCACCCAGCCACCCACCCCCCTCCCCCCAAAAAAGGACGGCGACAATATAAGTTCGTGCTTCCATGTTTCGGATTGAAATATCTGGCGGCCCCAATTCCAGCCCTGCAAAATCTCTCTTCTCCATCGTCCCCTTCCGCGCCCAGATTGCTCAAATCCCTAATTCGCCACCAACCCTCGAATCGCCCCTCGTCTCGTCTCTTTCCCCACCGTTCCACACCTCTGTGCTAGACGACGATGACGAAGATGACGGTCGCGCTTCACCACCGCACCGGAGCTACCTCATCTACGCCCTCGTCCACCGCACCGGGTGGTCCACCGACAACGTCGGCCGCCGCAACTAACGTGCCTCACAGACACCGAGTTCCACCGCATCAGGTGCGCTTCACCAATGCCGTCTCCCAGCTCACCGGGGCTACTTCACCGAGCACATCGTCGCACCTCCGCCCCCCGAGGCCGTTTGGGCTTCTCCAACGGTCTCGTCCACCGCATCGTAGCGCTCCGCTGCCACTCAAGATCTGCATCTGTGCGTGGCCAGCCAACGCCAGCGCATCACCCTCAATGGCTCTGAAGTGACCCGCACTCTAGCTAGGCGAGCATGCCCAAATGCCGGCCCGAACTAGGTATCCACACATCACTCCCTTGTGCACTGTTCCGACGATGTTTGGATATCCTTTCACTGCTCTCTTAGCTTACACGCCTATACAACTTTGACCTTAACTCTTATTTCTTCTGGAGATATCATCTGAAACAAGAAAATCCATATTTTAGCGAAGCATGACGGAGCTACGGGATCTGGTACACATCCTGCACACCCGTATAACCTTGTAAGTATCTGTCCTCCGGTACAACATCAAGGCCGATTCCTCTTATTTGATCAACCATTCGCCATGTCAAAAATGCATAGGGGGATGCAAGGAGCACAAGGCCTGCACATCCAAGCAAGTGGTAACATGGACTTGTACATGGAACATCCCAAGCGCAAGCAGAGCTGCAGTGAGCCTGTACAACGAGCTAGCGTAAGTCCCTGCATTTCATTTAATTCGTACTGGCATTCGTGTATGATTTGTGTGCAGTGGCTGATCCACGAGTTCAAGTTACCAGGGGCGAACATTTAACTTAAAAAATACGAAGGCACTTGCACTCCGGAAATCAACATAACTTGAGAAATGTGAAGCCACATGCACTTTGAAAACCAGCTAATGATCCAAAGTAGTTCAGATTATAAACACTATATGATGCAAGCACCAAAAAACACAAAATGCAACATGGTGTACAAGGACTACAAACATGGTTTATACCTGCTTGAATTATTCGTTCTCTGGCTAAAAATATTGAAGTGTAATTGTACGTATAACCAGTGCGCAAACTGCATATCAATATATCTATCCTGCACAAGTATGCCAATAGTTTCAAACAACATATTAGAAAAGTATTTATGCTATGTTGTCATGATACGGGGACTTTCTGCTAGATGGCCTCGATGTTTCCTCAAGCTATGAAAATGCACCATAATTTGCTTGTCATCAATGCCTGCAAATCTCTGTCTCTCTCAACATAGTAGATCATCATTAGACACTAAATCCTTCAATGAGCTTGCAAAATGCTTGCATTAGATCCCTCATTAGACACTATATGTTCATCACCAGGAGCATGTAAAATGTTTGCATCAAATCCTTCATTAGCAGTCTGTTCATTAGACACTTCAGGCTCAAGAACAACATGAGCTTGTATGTTTGCACCGGAAACTTGATTAGATACATCAGATTCAGTCAGTTTAGTATTGATTGGGGGAGTTATAAAATAAGTAGAAATTGGTTTCATTTTCTCATAGATTCCCTACATACAAGCAGTTTTACAACACTGTCAGGTTTAACTATTGGCCAGAAATTGAAGAGTTGAATTAGATATAATCAGGGATGTGATGTACCTGCTCGTTGCGCATGCTACTCTTGCAAGCTGCGACTGTCCGTTTGCGCAAGCTCGATGCCATGCCCGTGCTGCCGCCGCTGCCTCCCACGCAGGCTACACCCAGGGCTGGATCTTCATCTTCTTGTCCTTCCATTCGCTTGAAGCCCGGCGACTGCCCTCCAATGAGGGCGCGAGGAAGTGCTGTGTCGGTCTGTCCAGCGGCGGTTAGGTTAGGAGCGAACCAGACTGGAGGCTGGAGCGAATGAATTGAGATTTTTCCTGCTGTCGATCGATATGGGAGGCGCTCGTTTGGGCCGCGAGCCTGCTATAGGGCCTGCCTTGCACTTATCTTATTGGCCCATCCAAATTGAAACATTTTTCTTCATTTTTTACATTGCCTGCTCGTGCGTTGGGACGAACAAAACTAGCAGGGGCCAACCTGGACGACTCAAACAAGGCGCACACTTTCCAGCCACCTGAGGCGGCCGCCCATAGCAGCCCCTATGGTGGCGTCGCCCCTTTTTGCGTGTATGATTGGATAGTGAAAAATATTCCAATGGCGCTTTTGATTTACCCACAGAATGGTTGAATTGCTTGTTTGTATGAATTGAGTTCGCCAATAATATGAAGGATGCCAGTGTTTTCATCCTATTGTAGATTGCTTAGATCTCGATATGCCAAAAGTAATCGCATGAAATATACAGTAAAAGCCAGTGTGATGTGTTTGGCTACAACTAGTCTAACTACATGTCCTCATATAACATATCAAGGACGCAGCATCTTACCAGATTAACCATTCGACTTACCCATGCAGTGTGGGAAGAAAGAAGTATTGGGACTACGTATCCAAGCAATTGATGCCATGGACTCCTTCGTACAACCTTGTAAGCGAAAAAGAAGTTGCAGTGTGCCTGTACAAAGAACTAGCGTAAGTTCAATTTCCTGCTTCTCGGAATTTTAGTTAGCCACTTATTGCAAAATTGTTCAATTACATTGCTTGGCTTAATTTAGTTTGCTACTGACTACATAATGGCACAGCCTGTTAATCATATTGTAGACTGCGCCTATCTATGTGTTTGATACTTACTGTTAAGAATTACCTGTTTGCCTTAACTTAAATATCTACTTGTTTGTTTAACTACTTTGCTGCTACAATAGCGGGTTACAATGATGTTAATAACTACTTTTCAGCATCCAATTGAAACTCTTTAATTCCTTGTTTGTTTAACTGGTTTGCTGTTATAACTCCCAGTTGAGATGTTTTGCTAACTTCAACTATTCTGAATCCAATCGGAACTTTAATGGCAAAACAGGTTAGCCCAAGATCAAAGAGCAAGGTCCCTATGGACGTTGCATCATCCCACAGCAGTGGCACTGGCCCAATCATGCATTATGAATTGCCAACTGCTGATGCTCTAGAGGCTAAACTAGTGGTAGAAAGAGATTCTGCTTCTGCACTTAGAGATGAAGTTGACATGTTGAGGAAGCAAACAGCACAATCACAAGCAGTACTCAAGACAACCATTAAATATTTGGTGGATTTCAAAACGAAGCAAGCTGAGACTGACCAGATTGTTAAGGTCCTAAAGGAAAAAAGGAAATTAAATTCCTACTTGGTAAATCATAGGTGAAATGTTCTTTCCATATTTGAATAACCTTTGTGTTGTCTGTTCATGTAATCAATCAAACCATTTGTTTTACAGATCATGTAATAATTGTTTTTTTTTGTTTTTTTGTTTGTAATTTTATTTGAGCACAAGTCTGTATTAATTGATAAGACTCGGAGACATTTTATTTGGATTGCTGTGTCAGACCTACAAATATGCCAATCGGGCTGAATGTGCATTCAGCAATAGTAGTATAGATGGACCATAAGTGGCACGCATCGGAAAGGGCCAAGATGCTGGCTAAAAAAAGGATGTTGTTGTAGTCAAAAAAAGTACAGCGGCCTGGCTTATGTATGTTAGTTGATATTATTGATCCATATACTCTATAAGTGTTTATATGTCTGTTAGTTTCGTACATTCTTGGTTGATTGACTCGGTATTTGAATCTTGATACATAGCTTGTGTACATATCTAAATGGGAGTACACATTATGCTGCGTGTGACATTTTAGTTGGACATGAAGTGTTCCAAATATTCGAATTCACCTTAAACTAGATTCTAGTTTCTGAATTTGAGTATCGGCATTTGTAAACCATATTCATATATGACAGTGGAATACATCTTTGTCGTCCTTTTGAAGATATATAAAAACACATAGAATGATTTATAAAGATTCATATAGGAATACAAAATGGATTCGAATTTAGTTGCCAGGGTAAACATGGATGTTTATTGTCCCAAAATTCGAAAGAAACATCAAAATGTCCACTCCCACATCGGTTGCCCGAAGCCAAGTGTTTGGGAGATGGAAATTACTGTCTACCCATTACACGGACAATCCATCAGCCCGATTTCCACTGCTCTAAATAGGGGTAGGTTAGTAACTTCAATTAGACGTGACACGACCGCCTATGAGCCCATTCCGACACGGTGGGCGTCAAACATGGGCGGCAAAACTCATTTGATTCAAGCTCGTCCGAAAGACCTCTGTTTCTCCCTCCATTCCCCATTCATACACGGTGGGCGGCAAAACACCCTCTCCTTGTCCGGAATAGATGTAGGCTAATATTTTAAATAGGGGCAGATGTGTAACTTCCATCAGACATGACACAACCGCCCTACCTGTCAGCCCCGTTCATACACCGTGGGCGCCAACCGTGGGCGGCAAAACACCCTCTCCTCGCCCGAAATCGATGTAGGCTAATATTTTAAATAGGGGCAGATGTGTAACTTCCATAAGACGTGACACAACCGCCCTACCTGTCAGCCCCGTTCATACACCGTGGGCGCCAACCGTGGGCGGCAAAACACCCTCTCCTCGCCCGAAATAGTTACCGGCAAATATTTGGGAGATGCGAGATTACCGTCCTATCCCCAACCGACAAGACGTCCAAATTTGAAATGGGGGATAAGTTCGTAACTTTCCCATATTTCAGACAGGCGCGTCCCAAAAACATGGTTCCCCGTACCTCTCCCTCCATTTTCCCATTCATACACCGTCCGCGCTAGAACACCCCATTCCCACACCAGCCTCCGTCCGCCACCCCATCCATCGTCGCCGTCCTCCACCACATCCATCGCCACCGTCCTCCACCATGCCGGAGCGCCTACCAAGACCGTGTCGTCCACTGCTAGAGATGGACGTTTCTCATCCACGGCGACGGACCAATAGCCTTGCATCGCGTCCTCTCGCTTCATCGGCGACGTCGTTCTCTTTGCCAGGGCCGCTCACACGACCTTCTCTTCCACCGCAATGGGACTTCTCCCCCGATGCACCCGTCTACCGCCGCAGATCTGCTTCAACACCACCGACAGCCATCGCACCCCCGATGCCTACACGGCGCCGCAAGAGAGGTGGTACTTCATATCTCCTCAACTTTTTGATCTCAACCAGAAAATAGATCTTAACTTGGTTACTCTACTTTCTTTTCAGCTCTTAGAATTTAGTTCTTAGTTCGAAGCAAACAATGGATGCTAAATATCATTTCTCCGGTTTGCAGCTTCAAATCTGCCATGGCACATCCATAATATAGTTTAATTGATCTTGCTTAGGGTTTAATTGATCATGTTGGTTCCGTGGTGGTTTCTTTAATAGAAATCAGAGGGGAAACCCTCTTTTGCTAAAAAATATATGCTTAGAGTTTCCCCCTTTTATGATCACTATACGATCGGAATACATGCTTCATGTCATAATAACACTGCTCTACCCATCAAGCTAAACAAGCTTAGTTGTTCAAATACGAATATGATATTATTAAAATAGAGTTGTTTAATTGGTCAGCTAAATGTTCCTAAATTAGTTTCAAAAATGCATGTTCGCCGCTCGGGTGTGTATCTCTGTGTGTGGTCTGGTCAGCACGGTTGGGGAGGTGAAATTTGCATATGCAAGGGTTTATAGGGAGACACTCTCCGAGTTGAAACCGCAATGCATTCCATAGATAATCTGACTACTTTTTATGGTTTCATGAATCTCAGATTCTGAACAGCATCATAATGATTATGAGCTTGAGCGCATGAAAAGAATAAAGCAGAACAATGCCATGGCTGTCAAACTTGGCATTAAGGGACTGAAATCAAGTCTGGATGCAATGCAATGCAAACACTCTCCACCTATAGATTCATGCTCAGAATATGATCCTAACAGTGATTCTGAGCTAGAGGGAGACCTAAGTCAATGTAGCTCCCTAGTGGAGGAGTCAGAGGAAGATGCCCTATCTTATTCACCCATCAAGGTACTTGCTCTAACTTTCCAAGGTTACATTGCTCGCACATATCTTGCAACTGATGCTTTGCATTGCTTCTACTTTGTTGAACTGACATTAGCTTAGTTTACACATCGTGTATGTGAATACGCCCTGCCTATCCATTTTCAGTACATATTCCATCTGTCATCATACCATATTTATCCATTCAAATGTTGTTCTTGTGTATCAGACGTTCAAAAGGAAGAGGGCGATTGCTGATCGTGGAGGAGCACAAGCAAAGTATTTGAAAAAGGTAGTGGCACCTGATAAATCAAATAGCCCATTAGGTGTAGTTGCAATATCACCTGACCCACAAAATACCCCAACTCTAGCAGACTCTAGCCCTACTACACTGGTCATTTCTGATGCCCCAACTCAGCAGACCCCAACTGCAGCAAATAGTATGATTATGCCAGTTGACATAGCACCAGCTGTACGATGCAAAACCCCCATTCCAGCGAAGAGTACACCAAATCTAGTTGCCAAATCCCTTTTCAAACCAGAGAGAGCCCCAATTGCAGCAAATAGGACCCCTATTCCATTTCTTCCCAGTTTAGAAGATGAAGCTTATGTTGTTGTCAGGAACTTTGTGCGCATCTTTCCTTCATGGAAAGATTATACCGCAGACACAGAACAATTTCCAGTCTTCCTCCGCAACTTATGCGTAAGTAATGTACTAATGTTATTCATGGTCATTACTGCATATGTTTCTGCTGACAGAAGACACAAGATTTCATTCTTTTAAATAGGCGAGGCGCAAACTGGATTGTGATGACGAGCAAGGGTTGGTTGCGCTTTTCAAGCACTCGTTGATGAAGTATCGTTCCTACCTGAGGCAAGCGCACTTTGATGGCAAGCCTCTGAATGAAATTTTTGTAAAGTCTCCGGTGCTACATTTATCCGACGGTGACTGGAATAATCTTGTTACATATTGGTCTCGGCTGCAGCGTAAGGTACTGTATATGATATCACATCACAATTTGAACTACATTTCTGCATTTGCCTTAATGTCTCACTTGTACGAAAACTGTTAGCAGAAGAATATTCGTTCTCAAGGGCCCACAGAATCTCGCAACTATACTGCACACTGCATTGCTCTTGTGAGTACCTCTTGCCCTGTATGACCATACTTAGTTTCATAGCTGTTTGATTATGTAGCATCACTGCACATGTTAGCCTCGTAATCGTCCATTTGGTGGACATTATAATATCCGTATGGACTCTTACATAAATTTAGAATCAACCCAATGCTTTTGAAGAGGTTTAGCTCCGCAGTCCTCTTGTAAGGACTGAACGTGGTCTATCATTGTACTTACATTAACAGCTACTCCCTCCGTCCCATAATATAAGAACGTTTTGTACAGTACACCAGTGTCCAAAACACTCTTGTATTATGGGAAGAGGGATTGGTTCATTTTGTAGCATTCTGCATCTTATCTCCCTCGCCCAACATTTACTAAAAAAGATCATATCTATATTTAATCTTACCAACAAGTAGAATACACAGACAATGCCAGTGCAGAAGTGTAGCCTATTGCTCTTGTCAGTACATTTTGTCCTATAACGCTTGTACTTCCAGGGATTGGTAGTTGATTATGTAGCATCAATCTGCATCTTATCTTCATTATCCTCTATCCCTTCCAGTATTATCATATCTATAATTACTCTCTACAAAATGTAGAGTACAGGCAATGCTTATGAAGAAGATTCTGTGCTGAAATTCTTGAGTTATCCTTCCCTTGCCATGGAGAAGGGCATTATAAAGTTGGTGTTAACTGTTAATGTAAGTCAGTCCTTCTAAAGCCTTTATCCTCAACTGTTGTTTAATTTTCTCATACTCCCTATCGTTTACTACTATTTAGTTTGTTGTTTCTACCAAAATGCATGTTCGTAAGAACCGTAAGTTCTAAGTTTTACTTGTAAAACCAAATTCCTTATTCATACCATGCACATTACTTAATACTCCCTATATGTATGCTTGTTTTTGTGGATCTATAATCCAGTGTGTGGTGAAGCAGCCCACTTTTGCACCTTGTCATCTCCTATTTTATCTTACTGATGTGGCTGATGATATGAACAACATGCCATGCACATTATCCAAAATAGATACAATGATTTTCTTTGCCCTTCATCTATGCTTGTTATGTTGACATGGTAATCCAGTAGTGTGGTGAAGCTCCCCGCATTATGAACAATGCCAAATTATGCTATTGATATTTTGAACATACTCTTTATTTTCTAATTTGAAATTGGATAGAATTGACAGAACAGTTATCATCTTTGTTTATACACGTGCAAAACCTGTCATCTCTCTGCTTTGTTTTAGGGTGGTATGCATGATGGCATACACAAGTCTGCTGAAGGCTGTGAGACAAACCCAACATATATTTCAGCAAAGAAGGCAAAACATCTTGAAGATAGCGAGACAACCCCAAAGTCTTGTCTTGATGCAGTGTTTAAGTTACTTGAGACTAATAGTCAGACAAACTCACAGAATTTGTTGTCTGAATCAGTTCGACTTCTTCAGTCCTAAGTTCTAGCAGAAAGGCATTCTACAACTCAACTTCGACTTGAAGTCCTATCTCTAAGAAAGATTGCGGAGAACACCAATGAGAACCTCATCGCTAAACAGCTACACCTGGAAGCTATGACCGACATGCTAGGCCGGTCTCACAGCCTTGCTCAGCAGCTTGCGCATCAGTTCCCCCGCAAGGCTAACCTTTCTTGAATTGTCTTGGAAGTGGTCTTGGTTCAGTATTATTTTGTTACGCTGCAATGGTGCCCAGTTTTTGTAATCTGCTTCTTCGTTGCACTTTATGATCACTGGTGGCGAACTTTGATGCCCAGTGGATGTAATATACCTTAAATCCTTTATTGTGTAGTGTAGGTTTATTCTTAGTTACTATGCCATAATTTCTTTATTGTATAGAGTAGGTTTGTTCTTAATTCCTACTAGTTACGCAGCAGCCCGAAATGAACCCCAGCCCATGATTGTGCGAATCAAATCATGGGCTTTTAACAGGCCAAAATTGTCTGGGTCCTTGTTTGGCCCAATCAGATATCGGCTACGAGCAGGCCAGATGCAAACCGGGCCGTAGTTAGGCCCAACTATATGACGGGCTTTTAACATGCCAAAATTAATATAGGGACGAAATGTTAAATGGGCCCTTAACAGGCCAAAACTAATATCAGGCCGAATTACTAAGTGGGCCTTTAGCAAGTGGGCCCAAAAGCATAGTGTCCAGTTGACGGGCCGAATCTAATATGGGCCATAATTGAGCCCAAAGCCTCTTAAAGGGTCGGACCTGATCTGGGCCGTAATTTGGCCCAGAACATGGTAGGCTTTTAACGGTCCGGATCTCATATGGGCCACTATTGGGCCCGGAGCGTGGCAGGCCATTAATGGACCAGATCAAATATGGGCCGGCATTTGGCCCAAAACATGCCAGCCAGTTAATGGGCAGGTGTCGGTGTCAAAACCGGCGGATCTCGGGTAGGGGGTCCCGAACTGTGCGTCTAGGCCGGATGGTAACAGGAGACAAGGGACACGATGTTTTTTTACCCAGGTTCGGGCCCTCTTGATGGAGGTAATACCCTACTCCTGCTTGATTAATATTGATGATATGGGTAGTACAAGAGTAGATCTACCACGAGATCAAGGAGGCTAAACCCTAGAAGCTAGCCTATGGTATGATTGTTGTGTATGGGGTTGATTGCCTACGGACTACAACCCTCCGGTTTATAGAGACACTGGATAGGGTTAAAGTTACACAGAGTCAGTTACAATGGTAGGAGATCTTGAATATCCGCATCGCCAAGCTTGCCTTCCACGCCAAGGAAAGTCCCATCCGGACACGGGACGAAGTCTTCAATCTTGTATCTTCATAGTCCAGGAGTCCGGCTGAAGGTATAGTCCGGCTACCCGAACACCCCCTAATCCAGGACTCCCTCAGTAGCCCCTGAACCAGGCTTCAATGACGACAAGTCCGGCGCGCAAATTGTCTTCGGCATTGCAAGGCGTGATCCTCCTCCAAGTCCTTCATAGAAGATTGTAAACACCAAGAGTAGTGTCCGGCTCTGCAAAATAAGCTTCCACATATCGCCATAGAGAGAATAATATTAACACAAATCAAATCTGCTGACGTATTCCGCAGTGCGTCATCACACTACAGCCAAGTCCTTTACTCGAATCGTTTTCACTTTTCCACCTCAGCGTGTTTTGCGAGGCGGTTTCCTTGGCACGTCTTGTCAAAGCAAAGATCGTGTGCCCCCCTTTTACGGGATTCTCATCAATACGGACGTGGGTAACCCAATCGTGCCCGTTAGCATGTTTTCTCGATTAAAGGCGAGTCCCAAACGGTTACGGGGAGGGCTCCTGGTATTCAACCTCTTATAAAGAGACCAAGGCCTTACTCCTTTTTCCAATCTCAAACGAGTTCGCCCGTCGCCTCGAGTTCCAACACCCTAGGCTCCAGATTCCAGGCACTTCAGACCTTCGACAATGTCCGGTTCCGACCTCCAAGGCCAATGGATGCCCTCCTCCGTCACGGAGGAGGACGTGCTAAAGTTGAGAGAGGCTAAGTTCTTGACCGCCGAAATTCCGCAGAGGTTGCCTGCTCAAAGGCAGGCTATTCCCAGCCCCCAGCCCGGTGAGAGCGTAGTGTTCATGTCTCACTTCCTTCGGGGGTTAGGCTTCCCGATGTATCCCTTTGTGAGGGGGCTGCTGTTTTATTACGGGCTGGAATTTCATGACTTAGCTTCGGAGTCCATCCTACACATTTCCTCATTCATCGTTGTGTGCGAAGCGTTCCTCCGTGTTACCCCTCACTTCGGATTATGGCTCAAGACTTTTGGAGTGGAGCCGAAGATGATCGAGGGACGGCACGCAGTTTGCGGAGGCGCTGTCATAAGTAAGAATGCTGATGCTCCATGGCCCGAGGGCTCCTTTCAAGAGGAGCTCGGCTTCTGGCAACGAGAATGGTTCTATATCACTGCTCCCAGGAGCGCCAAGTGGGCGGCGCCTCCTGTCTTTCGCTCGGGTCCCCCATCACGGCTAGCGTCATGGGTCAACAAAGGATTAGATTGGGGGTTATCCAAAGACGTGCCCTTGTCGCAGGGCCGCATCAGGGATCTCTTAGAAAGAGACCTCAACCTGGTCAAGGTGACACAGGTCATGCTGATTCGCCGAACACTGCCCGGCAAACATCGCTCCCTTCGTCTGTGGGAGTTTAATTCGTAGGGACCACGAGCTCTCCAGCATTTTATGGGCGCAACGCCCGTGGAGATGTATAAACTGTTCTTCGAATCACAAATGATGTGTCCGGATTTGACCAAGGACGCAGGCCTAAGTTGCAATCGCCCGGATACCCAAGTAAGTAACCTTATGCCCGAACCTATCCATATAATCGTCATAAACTTGCCCCTAAAAGAGCTGTCCTTTTAAACAGGAGTGGATAGCGAAGGCAAAGCTGATCAGGTGTCTGGCTCCCCTTCCCGAAACCAGGCCGGATCCCGTGCTTGTCAGGATGTTGAAGATAATGCCTTTGGAGGGAAGTAAGGGGAAGGACAAGGGAACTATGGCCTCCTCGAAGGAGGCTGCTTCGAAGGGAGGAACCGACAATTCCTCTCCCAAGGGGAAGAAGAGGGCCGCCTCTGACGACCCGGAGACCATGGCCCCGAAGCGGGGGAGAAAATCCTCGTCAGAGGGTCCGACGCCGGGGAGTTCCTCGGCCGAACCACGCCCTCAAAGGGATCAGCCCTCCAGCGAGCCATAAGTAGAGAGAGGTTTTCCTTTTGAGGGATGAGAGAAATCCTTGATTTATATCTGAGAAGATTAACCGAAATTTTACCTTGTAACTCGGACCTCAGCCCTTCTCAGCAGAGCTCGTCTTTGGGGGATCTTCTTCCGGAGATGATGGAGAGCGGGACGCCTCCCCTTGTCGTACCGCCTAGCGAGGCGGGCGACCCTGAGGTGTCGTCGCGGAGGGTTTCTCTGAATCCGGCAGGGGCGGAAGATAGCTATGTGCCCCCCAAGGCTCTCCACGTCCGGCCTTCGAAAGAGGCCATAGGACAAGTCCGGCACCGTCTGGTGCTCGACCGGAGGAGCTGAAGATTCTGCTGGGGCAAGCTTCTATCTCAGAGGAGCACCGTGCATTGATGGGCACGGTGATTGAAAGGATTTCATCCGCAGAAAGCGGATTGCATGAGGCCGTCAAAAGTTTACTGACGGGTTTTGAGGTACGTTAGATAATGTACACTTTTGTCAGTTGCGCATAAGTAAGATGCGCCCTGTGTAGATAGTAGCCCCTGAGACTCTGCGCGTTGTCAAGAAATGACGGCACGCAGAGGATCATAATCCCAGGTCTAAGATGTCGCCTTTGAATGTAGGTGGCGAGGTGTCCGGAATCAAGCCGAACTGATGATGTGGCCGAACTAAAGCGGCAACTAGACTTGGCAGATGCCGACATCGCGCTTGTCAACAAGCGGCTTGATGAGGCTCAAGGTATGTAATTCTTCGGGTGGCATCAGGTAAGAGGAGCTTCATACCAGTGTCTTACAATGTGTGTGCTTGACGCAGATGGTACGGCCGCCGTGGAGAATCTTAGGGCAGAACTTGCCCGAGCTAAGGAGCAAGCCAGAAAAAGCGATGCGGCTGTCGAGAAGGCCCTTGAAGAGCTGAGAGCCGAACAGGCTGCTCACTGCCGAAGCAAAGAAGAGATGGCCGAGATGGCCAAGAAGTTAAAGAGCGCTGCAGACCGTTGCAAACTTCTTGAGAAAGAAGACCGGGCGAGACAGACGGACTTAGAGAAGGCCGTTGCCGATGCCAAGGACGCTCGCTCTGCAATGAGAGCTGCGAAGGAGGAGCTGCGTCAGGCCGAACAGATTGCGGCTGGAAAGCCCTTTATGCTGCGGAGGAAGTTTTGTGATCCGAAGTTTGCTCCATTGGACTGGATGTGGAGTGTGGAGGATACCTATCTAGACTTGGCAGCGAGTGCTGCTGATGCGACCGAACACTTTCGAGATCAGAAAGATCGCGAAGTGGAAAAGCTTTTCTGGTCGCAGTTTCACAATCCAGAGCGTCCACTGGCAGTGGATGATCGTTTGGCTAAATGGTCCGAACTGAATAGGTTGTCTGGACTCGCCATGAAGTACGTCATGGGTCACCTATGGCCGGGGAGATCGGAGCCGAAGAGTTATTTCAGCTTGGTGCAGCAATTCCTTGACGCGGTGCCGCATATAAATGCAATGAAGAGGTCAGCATGCATAGAGGGCGCTAGGATGGCTCTTGCCCGTGTTAAGATATACTGGGCAGAGATGGAGACCACCGTTTTTGCGTCCCGAGATTCGGACAAAAGTCGAGTACCCTCCGAGCACTATTTTCAGGAAGTTCTTGAAGGCGCTCGTGTAATAGAGACGTAGTGCCCGAAAGATGCTATTTATGATAGCATATGTAATTATAAAGTAATATTTTGATAAACTGCAGTGGCCTTTTTTATACTTGTGCCTTCAAGTATTGGGAACACCTCCTGTGCGGCCGTTTTAAGATATATATATATATATATATATATATATATATATATATATATATATATATATATATATATATATATATAGAATCTGAAAGATGGCAGTCGTTGGCTTCAGCCCCCACGCACATAGTGCGGGGGTGCTCGCAGAAGATGCATTTTCACACTTAACCCAACGTCTTGGTCCTACAAAGGAGGTGATAGCGCAGTGGGCCAGGCAACCGGACTATAATGCTTTAACACTTTCACTTGGCCATAGGAGTTTGACAGTGAGACTCTTTAGGTAGCTCCTTGGTGGCAACTGCGCTCGTCCGAGTTCGGGGCGCGTATGTGCCTGACCGGGAAGCGGACCTTCGTTAAAGCGGAGGAATCCGATAGATTCCGACAGGTCATCGAGTGGCTGACCAGTCTCACGCTACATCATGACAGTCAGTTTTCGGCTTTCTCTACTGAGGTGCTCGCCCAGCCGAACCGGGGCACAATCGCAGTAGTTCTGCTGGTGCTACCTTAGCCGATAGAGCGAAACGTAAGGTAGCCGAACTCAGGAGCCGGGCAACCCAACATTTGACCAAAGACATGATTCGGAGCTAATGCATATAATGCCAAAACTTGCGACGCCGAACACTCCCTAAGGTGTTCGGTCTTTATGAGTGCGGGCGAAACAACACTCTTTATTTAAAAAAGCCCCTAGTGTCCAGGTACGTGCAAAGATTCTGACGTGGCCACATGCCAAGACACCAGCCTCCTCCTTGGTTATATCAGAAAGAAAAAACCAGGGGATGTGTAGCAACAAGAGATAGTAAAAAAGGTTTATGCAGGGTCTTAATCTAAAAAGAATCCTTTAGGGCGGGTCCCTACTGCACGTCTGCGCCTATGTCTCTGTTGTGTCGTATCCTAGACGGGCGCCGCACGACGTTCATCTGTAAAAGAGAGGAACTGAGTTTAAAACGGGTCATGCCAAAAAAGTTTAAAATAAGCAAAGTATAAAGATATATAAGATTGAGCTTTATTGTCTCTTATTGTATATGCGTGGAGCCCCTAGTGCGGGGGTATATGGCTTCTAGGACTGCATCAATGATGATTTTGCACCGAACTCGTCTATCCGCGTTCGTGGTCTTGAATGACCTATTTCGAAGTTTTTTGGCCGGTGAGGCCGTTTTGCTGTGGGGCTGTTAAAGCGGCCACACAGTCCTCCGCTTGGGGAGGCGCACTTTAGTGCTTCCCCTTCAAAGAGATGATGCCTTGTGGACCGGGCATCTTAAGCGTAAGAGATGCATAATGCGGTATTGCGTTAAATCGAGCGAAAGCTTCGCGTCCTAGTAGTGCTTGATAGCGACTTGAGAACGGGACGATATGGAAGGTCAGCTTTTCACGGTGGAGGTTATCGGTAGAGCCGAATATGACTTCGAGCCGGAGAAAACCCATACAATGGGTGTCCGGACCAGGTATTACCCCTTGAAAGGAGGTTTTGCTGCGGCGGATTCTTGCTGGGTTTATCCCCATGTGCTGGATTGTATCCTGATATATCAGGTTTAGTCCACTGCCGCCGTCCATAAGGACATTTGAAAACTGGAGTCCACCAATTATTGGATCGAGTATCAAGGCAGTCCAGCCTACATTCTTGATATTCCTAGAATAATCCAGTTGATCGAAGATGATCGGTTTTGACAACCAGTGGCAGGACCCTTTGGGGATGGGCCGTGTGGTGCGTACCTTTACGGGCGCTGCACGTTTTGTTATGTGAAGTGAGTTCACTGTTTTTACTTCTTGTGGGAAGTTCTTTTGTTTCTTGGTGCTCTGCTTTTGGGGTTTGTCCTCGTCTTCGCTTGGTGTGTCGAGCCCCTTGTGTTCGGCATTGAGTCTGCCAGATTGTTTGAAAACCCAACAGTCTCTGTGGGTATGGTTAGCAGGCTTCCCGGGAGTATTGTGTATCTGACATATCCTGTCCAGGATTTTATTTAGGTTGGATGGATCGTCCCTGTTATCCTGGGGGGGGGGCGATTTTTCCTGATTTTGTCGTGAGCCTTTGAATCCAGCATTGACTGTCGTGCTCTTCGGACTTTTGTCCTTAGTCCAGCGACGGTCTTTGTTGCGTCGCGGTTTTCCGTTTCCATCCCTAGTTTCGGATGTACTTGGGTCGCTGGGGCTGCACCTTGCCAACCAGCTGTCCTCCCCTGCACAAAAGCGGGTCATGAGGCTTGTTAGTGCGGCCATTTTTCTTGGCTTTTTCTTGGCCGACGTGTCTGGCGAGCCATTCGTCTCGGATGTTATGCCTGAAAGCTGCTAAGGCTTCGGCGTCCGGACAGTCGACTATCTGATTCTTTTTAGTGAGGAATCTATTCCAGAACTGCCGAGCTGATTCTCCGGGTTGTTGAGTTATGTGACTAAGGTCGTCTGCATCCGGAGGGCGGACATAGGTCCCTTGAAAGTTTGCTCGGAAAGCATCATCGAGCTCCTCCCAGCTTCCAATTGTGTTTTCGGGAAGGCTTTTAAGCCAATGCCTGGCTGTCCCTTTAAGCTTAAGGGGTAGATATTTTATGGCATGGAGATCATCTCCTCTAGCCATGTGTATGTGGAGGATATAATCCTCGATCCAAACTCCAGGGTCTGTTGTTCCATCATATGCCTCTATGTTTACGGGTTTGAATCCCTCTGGGAATTCATAGTCCAGGACCTCATCGGCGAAACATAGGGGGTGTGTGGCGCCCCTGTATTTGGGTGTGCCAGATTCTGATGATGGCTTCAAAGCGTTGCTTACGAGAGCTTGCTTTCTTGGCCCATAAATGGACCTAACTGGGCCATGATGCGAATCCTTAAGTGGGTCGCATGCCAATTTAGGTGCGGTGCCGCTTGCCGCTTTATGGGGTCGTCTATCCGACCGTGTGGCTTTTTCATTTTTTGAATGCGAGGGCTCTAGGGCCTCTTCGTCGAATTCAGGCAGTAGCTTTCTTTTCGGATAGCTTTCACTGCGGTGACTGTCGCCGTACTTATCTGTGGTATTGATTACTTTGCTCCATCTAATCCGGAGTGCATCTTTCATTGTTTTTAGCTTCCGCTTCTGCTTTTTTAGGCTACGTGCAGTTGCAACGAGCCTCTCGTGGAGATTCTTCTGCTCCATAGGTTTATTCGGCGTGAGGTCGTCCGTAATGCCGTTTTCGCCGAAGGAGGGATGTTCGGTTTCTCTATCTATGTTGCCATGTTCGGACGGTTGCTCTAAGGCCTGCTCGTCGTCTACCACCTTGTCCTGCTCTATGGCTGGGTTTTTGTCGAGGCGGGGCTTGGGTCGGCATTTACGCCGACGCTTTGATTGCTTTTCGGGGGGTCGATCTCCCGTCCCATCCCCTTTTTCCTCGTTGTCGCTTCCTTTAGGGGTATCCACCATCTACACATCGTGAGATGAGGTGGCTGTCCAATGCCCTATGGGCGTTGGTTCGTCGGTATCTCCTGCATCGTCATCCATGCTGTCGATGTCTCTGGAGTCGAAGTTGAGCACGTCGTTTAAATTGTCGACAGTGGCTACCAAGTGGGTGGTGGGTGGGCTTTGAATTTCTTCATTGTCTGTATCCCATCCTCGCTGACCGTAGTTCGGCGAGGGCTCTCCTGATAAGGAGAGAGACTTGAGAGAGTTCAGGATATCGCCACAAGGTGAGTGCTGAAAGATGTCTGCGGCGGTGAACTCCATTATCGGTGCCCAATCGGGTTCGATTGGCAGGGGCGCAGGGGGTTCCGAGTCCGGGGAGGAGTCCGGATCCTCGGAGTCACGGGTCGTGCAGAGTGCAGGGCTAGCGTTCGGCTCGATCGCCTTCGGGATCGTAGCCCTTGAGGTGATGTCCAACCGTTCATCCTCGATTGGTGCAATAGGCTCCGAGTTAGGGGTCGGAACCGATGCGTGTGCGGCCTCCAGGACACTGTCCGGGGGCAGAGCTAGATCATGCCCCTCGAGATAGTGCGGCGCGCTTGGCCGTGGCTCGAACCCGTCGAAGATCAAGTCTCCGCGGATGTCAGCCGTGTGGTTTAAGCTTCCAAACCTGACTTGATGGCCAGGGGCGTAGCTTTCGATCTGCTCCAGGTGGCCGAGCGAATTGGCCCCCGGAGCGAAGCCGCCGAAGATGAAGATCTGTCCGGGGAGAAAAGTCTCACCCTGGACCGTATCGCTGTTGATGATCAAAGGAGCCGTTGGGCCTAAAGGCGACGACACAGAGGAACTCTCAATGAAAGCACCAATGTCGGTGTGAAAACCGGTGGATCTCGGGTAGGGGGTCCCGAACTGTGCGTCTAGGCCGGATGGTAACATGAGACAAGGGACACGATGTTTTTTACCCAGGTTCGGGCCCTCTCGATGGAGGTAATACCCTACTCCTGCTTGATTAATATTGATGATATGGGTAGTACAAGAGTAGATCTACCACGAGATCAAGGAGGCTAAACCCTAGAAGCTAGCCTATGGTATGATTGTTGTGTATGGGGTTGATTGCCTACAGACTACAACCCTCCGGTTTATATAGACACTGGATAGGGTTAGAATTACACAGAGTCGGATACAATGGTAGGATATCTTGAATATCCGCATCGCCAAGCTTGCCTTCCACGCCAAGGAAAGTCCCATCCGGACACGGGACGAAGTCTTCAATCTTGTATCTTCATAGTCCAGGAGTCCAGCTGAAGGTATAGTCTGGCTACCCAAACACCCCCTAATCCAGGACTCCCTCGGCAGGCCTACTAGGGTCCTCAAAATCTTGTGGGCCTACAGCTGGGCCGACCCATTAATGTCTGCGAAATCTCGTGAGCCTTTAGTTGGGCCGGCCCATTATGACCCGCAAGAATCTTGTGGGCCTTTACCTGGGCCGTCCCATTATGGCACACAAAAATCTTGTGGGCCTTTACCTGGGCCGGCCCATTATGGCCCGCAAAATCTTGTGGGCCTTTAGTTGGGCCAGCCCATTATGGTCTGCAAAATCTCGTGGGCCTTTAGCTGGGCCGGCCCATTATGGTCCGCAAAATCTTGTGGGCCTTTAGTTGGGCCGGCCCATTTAATCTTGTTGGGCCGTGCCACATGTCGACGTATCATAGGCGCCTTCTGTCCAGTGAGTGGATGACATCTGTCCCGACGATGAGCCGACACGTGTTTCCTCTAGCCAATGATGATTTTTACACGTGGAAAATCCCCATTGGTCGGGGCTGTTAACGGGTTATCGGATCCAAAATCCAACCCGATAGCTTAACAGCGTTCTGTTATGGTAGATGCCACATGTCGGTCACCCTTGACGAAAGCACTTCTATGACGCACGATTTATCGTCATGGAAGTGGACACTTCCGTGATGATAATTCTGGTAATGTCATGGACCACTTCTACAACAGCACAAGTATGACTATCTTGATTCTGTCATAAATTTGTCATGGATGTACATGCATGACAAAAAAGCGACCTACTGTGACAAACACGTATCATGACGGAAGTGTTTTTTTTGTAGTGGGTGCACTAGTTCGGCGAAGAGATGGTGATACAAGTGCAATATGGATAGTAGATAATGGTTTTTGTAATCTGAAAATATAAAAACAGCAAGGTAACTAATGATAAAAGTGAGCACAAATAGTATTGCAATGCGTTTAAACAAGGCCTAGGTTTCATATTTTCACTAGTGCAAGTTCTCTCAACAATAATAACATAATTGGATCATATAACTATCCCTCAATATGCAAGAAAGAGTCACTCCAAAGTCACTAATAGCAGAGAACAAACGAAGAGATTATGGTAGGGTATGAAACCACCTCAAAGTTATTCTTTCTGATCGATCTATTCAAGAGTCCGTAGTAAAATAACACGAAGCTATTCTTTCCGTTCAATCTATCATAGAGTTTGTACTAGAATAACACCTTAAGACACAAATAAACCAAAACCCTAATGTCACCTAGATACTCCAATGTCACCTTAAGTACCGTGGGGTATGATTATACGATATGCATCACACAATCTCAGATTCATCTATTCAACCAACACAAAGAACTTCAAAGAGTGTCCCAAAGTTTCTACTGGAGAGTCAAGACGAAAACGTGTGCCAACCCCTATGCATAAGTTCACGAGGTCACGGAACCCGCAAGTTGATCACCAAAACATACGTCAAGTGGATCACATGATATCCCATTATCACCACAGATAAGCACATGCAAGACATACATCAAGTGTTCTCAAATCCTTAAAGACTCAATCCGATAAGACAACTTCAAAGGGAAAACACAATCCATTACAAGAGAGTAGAGGGGGAGAAACATCATAAGATCCAACTATATTAGCACAGCTCGCGATACATCAAGATCGTACCACCTCAAGAACATGAGAGAGAGAGAGAGAGAGAGATCAAACACATAGCTACTGGTACATACCCTTAGCCCCGAGGGTGAACTACTCCCTCCTCATCATGGAGAGCGTCGGGATGATGAAGATGGCCACCGGAGAGGGATTACCCCCCTCCGGCAGGGTGCCGGAACGGGTCTAGATTGGTTTTCGGTGGCTATGGAAGTTTCTCGCGGCGGAACTCCCGATCTATTCTGCTCTCGGATGTTTTTAGGGTATATGGATATATATAGGCGAAAGAAGTCGGTCAGGGAGCCACGAGGGGCCCACGAGGGTGGGGGCGCCCAGGGGGCTGGCATGCCTCCCTGCCTCGTGGCCACTTCGAAGCTTCCCAGACGTCTACTCCAAGTCTCCTGGGTTGCTTCCGTTCCAAAAATAACTCTCCCGAAGGTTTCATTCCGTTTGGACTCCGTTTGATATTCCTTTTCTTCGAAACACTGAAATAGGCAATAAAACAACATTTTGGGTTGGGCCTCCGGTTAATAGGTTAGTCCCAAAAATAATATAAAAGTGTATAATAAAGCCCATAAACATCCAAAACGGGTAATATAATAGCATGGAACAATAAAAAATTATAGATACGTTGGAGACGTATCAGAAATCACCACTTAGGTACTGTTGTGAACTCATTCTAATTTGATATTGGTGTTATATCTACTATATTCCAACTTCTTCATGGTTCATACCCTCCGATACTACCCATAGATTCATCAAAATAAGCAAACAACACATGAAAAACAGAATCTGTCAAAAACAGAACAGTCTGTAGTAATCTGGAAACTTTGCATACTTATGTAACTCCAAACATTCTGAAAAGTTAGGACAACCTGGGAAATTTGTATATTAATCTTCTGCAAAAAGAATCAGGATTTTATCACGCTTATGTAAAAAATTAAAACTATTTTACTGGGCGCACAAGTTTCTGTTTTTCAGCAATATCAAATCAACTATCATTGTAGACCATCCCAAAGGTCTTACTTGGCACTTTATTAAAACAAAAGGTACAAAACATGATTAATACAGTAGCCTAAGCATGTGAACACACAAAAATAGTATGTAATGGTGTTGGGTTGTCTCCCAACAAGCGCTTTTCTTTAATTCCTTTTTAGCTAGGCATGATGATTTCAATGATGCTCACATAGAAGATAAGAATTGAAACATAACAGGAGCATAATGAAGCATATGACAAGCACATTTAAGTCTAACCCACTTCCTATGCATTGGGATTTTGTGAACAAACAACTTATGGGAACAAGAATCAACTAGCATAGGGAGGCAAAACAAGCAAAACTTCAAAACTTTCAACACATAGAGAGGAAACTTGATATTATCGCTACTCCTACAAGCACATATTCCTCCCTCATAATAATTTTCAGTAGCATCATGAATGAATTCAACAATATAACCATCACATAAAGCATTCTCTTCATAATCCATAAGCATATAAATTTTACTACTCTCCACATAAGCAAAATTCTTCTCATTCATAGTAGTGAGAGCAAACTCAACAAAATAGCTATCATGTGAGGCATAATCCAATTGAAAATTAAAATCACGATAACAAGTTTCATGGTTTTTATTATTCTTTATAGCATACATGGCATCACAATAATCACCATAGATAGCAACTTTTTTCTCATAATCAATTGGAACCTCTTCCAAAATAGTGGATTCATCACTAAATAAAGTCATGACCTCTCCAAATCCACTTCCATAATTATTACAATAAGATTCAACACCCTCCAAAAAAGTGGGATCATTATTACCTAGAGTTGACACTCTTACAAACCCACTTTCATCAACATAATCATCATAAATAGGAGGCATGTTATCATCATAATAAATTTTCTCATCAAAACTCGGGAGATAAAAAATATTATCTTCAGCAAACATATCAACCCCAAGCTTGTGGCTTTGCATATCATTAGCATCATGGAAATTCAAAGAATTCATTCTAACAACCTTGCAATCATGTTCATGATAAAAAGATTTAGTGCCAAACATTTTATTAACTTCTTCTTCTAACACTTGAGCACGATTTTCCTTTCCATCATTTTCATGAAAGACATTAAAAAGATGAAGCATATGAGGCAACCTCAATTCCATTTTTTGTAGTTTTCTTTTATAGACTAAACTAGTGACAAAACAAGAGACTAAAAGATTCAATTGCAAGATCTAAAGATATACCTTCGAGCACTCACCTCCCCGGCAACGGCTCCAGAAAAGAGCTTTGTTGACGGGATGTGAGTGCCGCTTACCTAGCCTCCCCGACAATGGCGCCAAAAAAGACCTTGGTGTCTACTACGCAACCTTCTTCTTGTAGACTCGTGTTGGGCCTCCAATCACAGAGTTTTGTAGGACAATAGCAAATTTACCTCAAGTGGATGACCTAAGGTTTATCAATCCGTGGGAGGCGTAGGATGAAGATGGTCTCTCTCAAACAACCCTGCAACCAAATAACAAAGAGTCTCTTCTGTCCCCAACACACCCAATACAATGGTAAATTGTATAGGTGCACTAGTTCGGCGAAGAGATGATGATACAAGTGCAATACGGATGGTAGATATAGGTTTTTGTAATCTAAAAATATAAAAACAACAAGGTAACTAGTAACAAAAGTGAGCTAAAATGGTATTGCAATGCTTGGAAACAAGACCTAGAGTTCATGCTTTAATTAGTGCAAGTTCTCTCAACAATGATAACACAATTAGATCATATGGAAATCCCTCAACGTGCGACAAAAGCCACTCTAAAGTTCCTATTGTGGAGAACGTAAGATGAAATTGCTTGTAGGGTACAAAACCAGCTCAAAGTTATTCTTTCTGATCAATCCATTGAGCTATTCCTATAAGTGTCACAAACAGCCCTAGAGTTCGTAGTAAAGTAACACCATATGACACACATCAATCAACCCTAATTTCACCTAGATACTCCAATGTCACCACAAGTATCCGTGGGTCAATTATACGATATGCATCAATCAACTTCAGATTCATAATATTCAATCCAACATAAAGAACCTCAAAGAGTGCCCCAAGATTCCTATCGGAGAAACAAGGAAGAAAATGTGCATCAACCCCAATGCATAGATTACCCCAATGTCACCTCGTGAATCCGCGAGTTTAGTGCCAAAACATACATCATGTGAATCAATAGAACACCCCATTGTCACCACGGGTATCCCACACAAGACATACATCAAGTGTTCTCAAATTTATAATAGTATTCAATCTGATAATAGTGAAACCTCAAAGGTAAAACTCAATTCATCACAAGAAAGTAGAGGGAGAGAAACACCATATGATTCTACTATAGTAGCAAAGCTTGCGGTACATCAAGATCATGCCAAATCAAGAACACGAGAGAGAGAGAGAGAGAGAGATCAAATACATAGCTATTGGTACATACCCTTAGCCCCGATGGTGAACTACTCCCTCCTCGTCATGGAGAGCGTCGGGATGATTAAGATGGCCACCGGTGATGGTTTCCCCTCCGACAGGGTGCCGGAACAGGCTCCCGATTGGTTTTTCGTGGCTGCGGAGGCTTGCAGTGGCGGAACTCCTGATCTAGGTTTATTTCCGGGGATCTCTATATTTATAGGAATTTTTTGCGTCGGGAACAAGTTAGGGGGGTCCACGAGGCGACGACAAGACATGGGGGCGCGCCCAACACCCTTGTGGAGGCCTCGTGGCTCTTCTAGACCAACTCTTTTGCTTCAGGGATTCTTCTAGTACATACAAATCATTGTAATTTTCAGCTCATTTGGACTCCGTTTGATATTCCTTTTCTGCGAAACTGAAAAACAAGGAAAAAACAGGAACTGGCACTGGGCTCTAGGTTAATAAGTTAGCCCCAAAAATAATATAAAATAGCATATAAATGCATACAAACATCCAATATGGATAATATAATAGGATGGAACAATACAAAAATTATAGATACGTTGGAGACGTATCAACTGTCGGTGTGGTGACTGTGCCTGAGTTGCTCTAACTATGGCATATATCTATGGAACGTGCTCTTGCTTGTTGCTAAGCTCTCTAGCATTGATATGTCTCCAACATATCTATAATTTTTGATTGTTCCATTCTGTTATATTATCATTGTTGGATGTTTGACAATCATTTTATAGCAACTTTATATCATTTTTTGGGACTAACCTATAGACATAATGCCTAGTGCCAGTTGCTGTTTTTTGCTTGTTTTTTACTTCGCAGAATATTAGTACCAAACGGAGTCCAAATGCAGCAAAACTTTTTGGAGAATTTTTTTGAACCAGAAGACAGAAGATGGGCCAAAGCAGTACCAAAGGGGATCCCCGAGGGGGGCACAACCCACTAGGGCGCGCGCCCAGATGGGTTGTGCCCACCTCAATGGCCTCCCGCACTGCCTATTCGCCCTATAAATACCCAAATATTCCAGAAACCCTAGGGGAGTCGAGGAAACACAATTCCATCCGCCGCAAGTTCTAGAACCACAAGATCCAATCTAGACACCATCACGGAGGGGTTCATCATCCTCATTGGTGCCTCTCCGATGATGCGTGAGTAGTTCATCATAGACCTACGGGTCTGTAGGCAGTAGCTAGATGGCTTCTTCTCTCTTTTTGATTCTCAATACAATGGTCTCTTGGAGATCTATTTGATGTAACTCTTTTGCGGTGTGTTTGTTGGGTTCTGATGAACTTTGAGTTTATGATCAGATCTATATCTATGAAAGTTATTTGAGTCTTCTTTGATCTCTTATATGCAAGATTACTTATAGCCTTGTATTTCTTCTTCGAATCTTTGGTTTAATTAGGCCAACTAGATCGATTTTTCTTGCCATGTGAAGAGGTGCTTTGTGATGGGTTTGATCATACGGTGTTCTTTCCTAGTGACAGAAGGGGCAACAAGACACGTATGTATCGTTGCTATTAAGGATAACAAGATGGGCATATTCCTACATGAATAGATCTCATCTACATCATGTCATCATTCTAATAGCATTACTCCGTTTCTCCATGAACTTAATACACTAGATGCATGCTGGATAGTGGTCGATGTGTGGAGTAATAGTAGTAGATGCAGGCAGGAGTCGGTCTACTTATCTTGGACGTGATGCCTATATAATGATCATTGCCTGTATATCATCATAATTATTGGATGTTCTATCAATTGCCCAACAATCATTTGTTTACCAACTATATGCTATTTTCTCAAGAGAAGTTGATAACCCACAAGTATAGGGGATCACAACAATTTTTGAGGGTAGAGTATTCAACCCAAATTTATTGATTCAACACAAGGTGAGCCAAAGAATATTCTCAAGTATTAGCAGCTGAGTTGTCAATTCAACCACACCTGGAAACAAAGGTATTTAGTAGCAAAGTGGTATGATAGTAATGGTAACGCTAGCAAAAGTAATATTTTTGGTTTTGTAGTGATTGTAACAGTAGCAACGGAAAAGTAAATAAGCGAAGAACAATATATGAAAAGCTCATAGGCAATGGATCAGTGATGGATAATTATGTCAGATGCGATTCCTCATGCAATAGTTATAACCCAGGGTGACACAGAACTAGCTCCAGTTCATCAATATAATGTAGGCATGTATTTCGAATATAGTCATACATGCTTATGGAAAAGAACTTGCATGACATCTTTTGTCCTACCCTCCTGTGGTAGCGGGGTCCTATAGGAAACTAAGGGATAATAGAGTACCGGACCAAAGCATTAACACATAGTGAATACATGAACTCCTCAAACTACGGTCATCACCGGTAAGTATCCCGATTATTGTCACTTCGGGGTTAACGGATCATAACACATAATAGGTGACTATAGAATTGCAAGATAGGATCAAGAACTCACATATATTCATGAAAACATAATAGGTTCAGATCTGAAATCACGCCACTCGGGCCCTAGTGACAAGCATTAAGCATAGCAAAGTCATAGCAACATCAATCTCAGAACATAGTGGACACTAGGAATCAAACCCTAACAAAACTAACTCGATTACATGATAAATCTCATCCAACCCATCACCGTCCAGCAAGCCTACGATGGAATTACTCACGCACGGCGGTGGGCATCATGAAATTGGTGATGGAGGAAGGTTGATGATGACGATGGCGATGGATTCCCCTCTCCGGAGCCCCAAACGGACTCCAGATCAGCCCTCCCAAGAGAGTTTAGGGCTTGGCGGCGGCTCCGTATCGTAAAACGCGATGAATCCTTCTCTCTTATTTTTTTCTCCCTGAACATGAATATATGGAGTTGGAGTTGAGGTCGGTGGATCGTCAGGGGGGCCACGAGGCAGGGGGCGCGCCCAGGGGGGTAGGCGCGCCCCCACCCTCGTGGACAGGGTGTGGGCCCCTGGCGTTGATTCTTTCGCCAATATTTTTTATATATTCCAAAAATATTCTCCATTGATTTTCAGGTCATTCCGAGAACTTTTATTTCTGCACAAAAATAACACCATGGCAAATCTGCTGAAAACAGCGTTAGTCCGGGTTAGTTCCATTCAAATTATGCAAGTTAGAGTCCAAAACAAGGGCAAAAGTGTTTGGAAAAGTAGATACGTTGGAGACGTATCAACTCCCCCAAGCTTAAACCTTTGCTTGTCCTCAAGCAATTCAGTTGACAAATTGAAAGTGACAAAGAAAAACTTTTACAAACTCTGTTTGCTCTTGTTGTTGTAAATATGTAAAGCCAGCATTCAAGTTTTCAGCAAAGATTATGAACTAACCATATTCATAATAACATTTAGGTCTCATGTTTACTCATATCAATGGCATAATCAACTAGCGAGCAATAATAATAAATCTTGGATGACAACACTTTCTCGAAACAATCATAATATTATATAACAAGATGGTATCTCGCTAGCCCTTTCTGAGACTGCAAAACATAAATGCAGAGCACCCCTGAAGATCAAAGGCTGACTGGAAATTGTAATTCATGGTAAAAGAGATCCTGCTAGTCATACTCAATGTAAACTAATAATAATACATGCAAATGACAGCGGTGCTCTCCAACTGGTGCTTTTTAATAAGAGGATGATGACTCAACGTAAAAGTAAATGGATAAGCCCTTCGCAGAGGGAAGCGGGGATTTGTAGAGGTGCCAGAGCTCGATTTTGAAATAGAGATGAATAATATTTTGAGCGGTATACTTTCATTGTCAACATAACAACTGAGAGATCTTGATATCTTCCATGCTACACACATTATAGGCGGTTCCCAAGCAGAATGGTAAAGTTTATACTCCCCCACCACCAACAAGCGTCAATCCATGGCTTGCCCGAAACAACTGGTGCCTCCAACTAACAACAATCCTGGGGGAGTTTTGTTTACAATTATTTTGATTTGAGCATGGCACTGGGCATCCTGATGACCAGCCATTTTCTCGTGAATGAGGAGCGGAGTCCACTCCTCTTGAGAATAACCCGCCTAGCATGGAAGATACAGACATCCATAGTTGATACATGAGCTATTCGAGCATACAAAACAAAATGTTTATTTGAAGGTTTAGAGTTTAGCGCATACAAATTTACTTGGAACGGCAGGTAGATATCGTATATAGGAATGCATGGTGGACTCATATGGAATATCTTTGGGGTTTATGGACTTGGATGCACAAGAAGTATTCCCGCTTAGTACAAGTGATGGCTAGAAAGAGACTGGGAAGCGACCAGCTAGAGAGCGACAACAGTTATGAACATGCATTAAAATTAATCAACACCAAATGCAAGCATGAGTAGGATATAATTCACCATGAACATAAATATCGTAGAGGCTATGTTGATTTTGTTTCAACTACATGCGTGAACATGTGCCAAGTCAAGCTACTCGAATCGTTCAAAGGAGGATACCACCCTATCATACCACATCACAACCATTTTAATAGCATGTTGGGACGCAAGGTAAACCATTATAAACTCCTAGCAAATTAAGCATGGCATAAGCAACTATAATCTCTAATTGTCATTGCAAACACATTTCATTCATAATAGGCTGAATCAAGAACAATGAACTAATCATATTTACAAAAACAAGAGAGGTCCAGTTCATACCAGCTTTTCTCATCTCAATCAGTTCATCATATATCGTCATTATTGCCTTTCACTTGCATGACCAAATAGTGTGGGTAATAATAATAGTGCACGTGCATTGGACTAAGATGGAATCTGCAAGCATTCAACTCAGGAGAGAAGACAAAGTAATATGGGCTCTTTGTAAGATCAACAATAATGCATATGAGAGCCACTCAACATTTTCATCATGGTCTTCTCCTCTCGACCCCCAAAGAAAAGAAAGGAACAAAACTATTTACACGGGAAAGTTCCCAACAAGCAGAAAAAGAACGAGAAATCTTTTTGGGTTTTCTTTTTAATTACTACTACTACAAGCATGGAAAATAAACTAACTAAAAGCTACAACTAATTTTTTGGGTTTTTCTTGAGGACTTTTAAACACACAAGAAGAAAGCTTAAGAAGAAAATAAACTAGCATGGATGATACAATGAAAAAGTATGAGCACCGGCAACTGGAATGAGTGTGTGAAAATGAATGTAATGTCGGTGAGGAATACGTACTCCCCCAAGCTTAGGCTTTTGGCCTAAGTTGGTCTACACCCAAGGATCAAAGTTGTAGTTGGGGTCGTACCGAGGAGGGTCTTTGGGTGCCACTGATTGGCGATCTCCTCCGGATCCCACTGATAAACAGACTGACGGTGAGGATTAGATAGTGGCTCTGGCTCTGGACCTGATGTCAGGCTCTGGTATGCCTGAAGGCCTCCGGCAGAATAAGGTACGTGCCTGAAAATATGTTAAACAAAGAGGGAGCAGGCAAGGTAATAGTCTCAACGTGTTTCTTATCAAACATCAGTCTATAGTTAAGCATCTTCTTCTTATTCTTAACAATAAAATCATGTGCTACCATGCTTGTAACATCCAAAATTTTCAATTTGGAATGTTATACATTAGATCATCATGCATATCATTTTTATTTTCTTTGGGTTTTGATCCTAGAAAATTCTAAGCAACTCAAGGACCCACGGAGAGAGTTGGGGATTTCATTATTTTCATATTTGAGTTTTTCTCAAATTTTGAGAATAGGATCATTTGATTTTATTTATTTTATCATCAATTATTTCTATTACAAAAATATGAGAGAGGGAATAAAATGACTTTCCCAAAATATAGAAATATTGAGGATTTAATAAAAAAATCAAATAGTTTTATTTCGGAGTTTTTTTGTTGTTTTTATTTGAATTAGGAAAAATACGTGTTTTTCAAAATTGCATTTAGGGCCCAAATAAATGTTCACTTTGTCGGGCTTGATTTTAGAAGCCCGGGAAAATTTATTTTGGGATTTTTGGAGTCCGTTTACTATTTCTTTTTATTTTTCTTCCGAGCGAAAAAAAACAGAACCGACTATGGGCCGTACTCGGCCAGGACTCCGCCTGGCCGGGGCCTTTATAAGCCGGGGCAAGCCAGCCCGAAGGCCCAGCCGCCTCGAAACCCTAACCCTAGCCCCAGCCCCGCCGCCGCCGCCCCGTCGCCGATCCGCCGGAGCCGCGCGTCGCCCGAGGTTCGCCGCACCTTGAAATCCGTGCCATTTTTAAAAAAAAATCCGTTCGTCATTTTTCTTTTCCGTCGGATTTTTCCGCGGTTATTTTCTGATCGCGATTTCTGATCCGATTTTCATTTTAGTTTTTCTTTTCGCTCGTTTATCGGAATCAGGCGATTCAAGCGCCTGGAGTTTCGTCTCGAAACCCTCTATCCGAATAATCAACTTAAACAAGTTTTTGCTACTGTAAAATTTGACTTAGGTTCAGATTACTAGAATGAAGTTGTTTTCTTTCGCCGTTTGACTTTCTTTGCTTCGTTCGATTTGATTTCTTTTGCCAACCGGAGTTCTTAAGTTGAACCTTCTAGTTAGATCTCTTATTTGAGTTTTACCTGTGCATTAGATGAGTACTTATTGTATGCTTGTTTGTTTGCCTGTGATAGAGTACCCGGAGTGCGCCGCCTGTTACTTCGAATCGTTAGGTTTCACGGATCATCAGCAAGGCAAGTAACACTTTGATCATACCTTTTCTACAACCCGGTTTTTTTGCATTAGATCAATCTTCACACATTGCATGATTAGGATCTAATTAAATTGTGGGATGGGAAGTAGATGAGGTAGTACCTATTACCTGTTTATTATCAAACCTTTGGGAGTTACTTCTATGTTTGCTTATTATGCCATGCTATGCTAGTAGACGTGGATTGTGTGAGTGAAATCCATGACAGATGTGAGATTGATAATTAATGGTTTATCTAAGGTGGCAACTTAAACACACATCTGGGTGGATTGAGGCACCTGGGTATTCTAGGACATGCCTGTTTTCTTTTGGACCGCCACCCAGACTCAAAGGGATCATGAGATTTTTCAAACTAGAAACTTCCGTGTGCAGCCACAAGCCTTTATGGGCTCTGGCATAATTGATTAAGTCGTGCGAACTCTTACAGGGTAGACTAGCAGATGTAGGGGAAAGTAGGTGTACCGGTCTATCCATCGTAAGGTGCTAGCGCTTCTGAAAGACTGTGTCTCGGTCATCCGTTTCTCAAACACCATGTAGTGCGAGAAGTCCAACGGAGGCGATCGAGTCTTGTGGGGAAAAGTGCGCAAACCTCTGCAGAGTGTAACAAACTAATCATGATTTGCCGTGTCCCCGGTTATGGACATCTTGAGTATCTAGTATCTAGATTATCATGTGAATCTCAACATGTTACTCTAAAATTAATGTTGTTGGGTTAATGATGATGCTTAATTGGGATTGAGAATGCTGTCAACCATTCTCAATGTTTAACAACCACCATGATAGTAATTAAATTTATTCCTTTTGAAGTAGGGAAAAAATGGCTTTATGCAAAATTGTAACCATAGAGCTTTCCACCAGCCAAATATGCATATAGTATAGCTGTTCCATTCCATTACTCTCTATGTGTTACCTTGCCAGCATATTCCATGTGCTGACCCGTTTTCAGGCTGCAACGTTAATGTTGCAGACTTTTCGGACGACGATTAAGGAGTTTTAGGTCGTGGTTCTATACTCAGTGATGCCGTTGGAGTTGATGACTCACTTATCCTCCAAGCCTTCCGCTGTTATTATTATTAGATGGCCTTAAGCCATATTTATTGTAATAAGTTCTCTTTTGAGACACTTGATGTAATAAGTGTGTGATTTCTACTCTGCTATAAATCCTCCGAGTACTGTGTGGTCTCAGCATTACTGATCCAGGGATGACACCGGAGCACAGAGATCAGACTGTTTGAGGTCTGGTCGCTACAGAGATGGTATCAGAGCAAACGCTGACTGTAGGACACGACCACTAAGCTAAAGACCTAGATCACTACTCACTCTCTTCTCTTCTGACCTCTCATCTTTTCGACTCTTTAGGATGGCGGATGTAAGGAACAAGTTCACCCAACCGGATGAAGATACACCCTTTGGACGCCACTTGAAGGAAGTCACTAGATACCTGAACATAGGAGTACCAAGCTTCACGGGAACCTACAACGCCACTTTACCTAAAGAAGAGCGCTGGATGATTCAAGTTCAAATTCCAGGAAGGACGTTCATGCCAGTCACTGAGCCCATAGAGTTTTCTTTTGATGCACCAACTTGGAGTCTAGGAAAGAGTATGGCAGCTCACATCGCCATGGGACGCATTGGAGAAGTCTACCACAAGGATCTCAAGGATACTATCTACCAGATTTGTGGGCGCCGAGATGAACACTGGGAGATGATTAGCACCATGAAGGATAGATCAATCGCAACTTTTATCCAGGAGTTAAACCAGCACATTCAACGACAGGAGAATCAGATGTGTGCCGACATGATAGATCTGAAGAAGGCTAAGACTAGAATCAAGGAACTGGAGGAAGAACTCAAGGCTACACGCAAAGATTATGAAGAAGAAATTGAAGTATTGGTGGATAAGAATGCCGACCTAACTATGAAGCTAGCAGTATTTATGGGAGGCCCGACACCAGTAGATGAAGACGAAGAACCCAAGGAGATTAGCCCGGAAGACTACATCATCATCGACGGCACCGACTCGGAAGCAGATAGTAGCGATGATGACTATGTTGATGAAGCAGGAGCAGATATCATGGAGTCTACAACTGTAGAATATTTCTAGTAGACCACCTCATCAGTAGTAGTAGTCCACCATGTAAATATAGTAGTCTGAGCACTTTGTGATAGTTAGATCGATTGTATGCCTTTGTTTGTTTGAATGAAGTGAATTGTTTGCTTTTGCCTCATGTGCATACGGGTAGTGTTTTCTCTTTAGACCCCCTCTATTCTTATATCTCATCTTTTCTAAACCCTCAGATGCCTCCGAGACATGACCCCGGATTTGCCTTTCCGCCGGAGCTCACCCAGTTGATCCAGCAGCAGAACACCTTGATGCAGCTGCTAGTCTAGAATCAGAATCAGGGGAACAACAACAACAACCCACCACCACCACCACCACCTGTTGACCACTTAGCCCGTTTTCTTAGGTTGAATCCGCTGGTGTTTTCCAGTAGCACCGAGCCGATAGTAGCAGATGATTGGCTCCGCAAGACAGCTAGGGAGTTGACCACAGCAGGATGCACAGATGCGGAGAAGGTTAAGTTTGCCGCACATCAGTTAGAAGGACCCGCAGCATCATGGTGGGAGAATTTTATAGCCACCTTCCCAGTCGACACTGTCACATGGGACCAGTTTCATCAGGCTTTCCGTACTGCCCATGTTTCAGCAGGAGCTATGGCCATGAAGAAGCGTGAGTTTCGTAACTTGCGCCAAGGAGGACGGACAGTTGGCCAGTATGTGGAGGAGTTTAGTAAGCTAGCACGTTATGCCCTAGACGACGTTGCTACGGATGCAGCTAAGCAGGAGAAGTTCCTGGAAGGACTGAATGATGAGTTGAGTATGCAGTTGATGGTAGCCACCTTCAACAACTACCAGGAGTTGGTAGACCGTGCTCTTATGATTGAAGGGAAGCAGCAGCAAATTGAGAACCGCAAGAGGAAGTATGGACAAGGAAAGTATAATTCAGGAGCTCAGCAGAAGCCACGTTTTACCCCTAGACCGGGAGGACATTTTCAGCATACCCATGGAGTAGGTAACTCGCACAATCACAATGGCACCAAGAATGGTAATGGGAATGGAGGAAGCAATGGCCAGAACCGCAGCACCCCATCAACCCCAGCCAAGAGAGATCTGAGTCAAGTCACCTGTTTCAAGTGTTCCAAGACCGGACATTATGCCAATGAATGTCCTGAAGGCCAAAACGGCAATGGAAGTTCTGGAAAGAAGCCGAACCCTTTCAACAGGGGACAGGTGAACCACGTTAATGTGGAGGAGGTTGAAGCTCAGCCCGATGCAGTAATAGGTAAGTTTTTGGTTAAGTCATTTACTGCACTCGTTCTTTTTGATAGTGGTGCATCGCATTCATACATATCAAGGGGATTTGTGGAAAAGTATAGCCTACCCACTAGGGTTCTCAAAACACCTATGCTAGTAAGCTCACCAGGAGCAGAGTACATGGCCAGTCAAGGATGCTTTCAAGTGCCATTAAGTATAGGACGGCATGTTTTCCCAACAGATTTAATTATTCTGGAATCCCAAGGTTTGGATGTGATTCTTGGTATGGATTGGCTGTCGATGTATGGAGGAAACATCGATTGTGCTAGTAAGTCAATTTTGCTTACCACCCCATAAGGGAGAAGGATCAAGTATGTATCCCGGCATGCGCCAAACAAGACACAAGTAAATTCATTAATAGGAGTTGTGCAGGAGGAAGTACCAGTGGTAAGGGAATTTCCAGAGAAGTTGCCAGGCATGCCACCGGATAGAGATATTGAGTTCTTGATTGAGCTATTGCCAGGCACAGGGCCAATATCAAAGAGACCATATAGGATGCCAGCAAAGGATTTGGTGGAAATTAAGAAACAGATTAAGGAATTACTGGATAAAGGTTACATTCGCCCAAGTTCTTCACCTTGGAGATCACCAGTACTACTAGTGGAGAAGAAGGATGGATCGTTAAGGATGGTTGTTGATTATCGAGGATTGAATGAAGTAACAATCAAGAACAAGTACCCGCTACCAATGATCAATGATCTGTTTGATCGATTGCAAGGAGCTAAAGTGTTTTCCAAGATCGATTTGCGATCAGGGTACCACCAGTTGAAGATTCGAGAACAGGATATTTCGAAGACAGTTTTTACCACCAGGTATGGGCTGTATGAGTATACCGTTATTTGGTCTGACTAACGCGCCTGCCTATTTTATGAACATGATGAACAAAGTGTTTATGGAGTTTTTGGATAAGTTCGTCGTAGTGTTCATTGATGATATCCTGGTTTATTCAAAGAATGAAGAAGAACATAAGGAGCATTTGCGTTTGGTACTTGGAAAGCTCAGAGAACATCAATTATATGCCAAGTTCAGCAAATGTGAGTTTTGGTTGAAGGAAGTAGGATTCCTCGGACACGTTATATCTAGAGAAGGTATAGCTGTTGATCCCACTAAAGTTGATACCGTGACCAAGTGGGAAGCCCCAACTACCGTTGGAGAGATCCGGAGTTTTCTTGGACTCGCAGGATACTACCGGAGGTTTATTGAAATTTTTTCAAAGATTTCGAAGCCTATGACGGAGTTGTTGAAGAAAGATACCAAGTTCAAATGGACTGAGCAGTGTGAGGCTAGTTTCCAGGAGTTGAAGAAACGCTTGGTTACCTCACCAGTGTTGATTTTGCCAGATCAGACCAAGGATTATGAGGTGTATTGCGATGCTTCATGTCGAGGACTTGGATCAGTGCTTATGCAGGAAGGGAGAGTTGTTTCATATGCCTCAAGACAACTGAAGCCCCATGAGTTGAATTACACTACGCATGATTTGGAGTTAGCAGCCGTAGTGCATGCCTTGAAGACATGGAGACATTTCCTCATCGAAAATCATTGTGAGGTGTACACGGATCATAAGAGTTTGAAGTACATTTTGACACAGAAGGAGTTGAACCTCAGACAAAGGAGATGGTTGGAGCTCATCAAGGATTATGATATGAAATTGCATTATCATCCCGGGAAGGCTAATGTAGTAGCTGATGCATTAAGCCGCAAGAGCCATGTCAATACGTTAATGACGGGAGAAATACCCAAGGAGTTAGCAGAAAATCTTCGTGAACTATGTTTGGAAATAGTTTCGAGAGGCTATGTAGCAACGTTGGAAATTCAGTCAACTTTGATGGACAGAATCAGGGAAGCTCAGAAGACTGACAAGGAGATTGCTTCCATAAAGGAGAAAATGAAAGAAGGAAAAGCTAAAGGATTTCGTGAGGATGAGCACGATACCCTATGGTTTGAAGACCGTGTCTATGTGCCCAATGACCCGGAGATCAGGAAGTTAATTCTGCAAGAGGCCCATGATTCACCCTATTCGATTCACCCAGGGAATACCAAGATGTATCTGGATTTGGAGGATATTTTCTGGTGGACCGGAATGAAGAAAGAAACAGCAGAGTATGTAGCAGTTTGTGATGTATGCCAGAGAGTAAAGGGAGAGCATCAGAAGCCAGTAGGATTGTTACAACCATTGTCGATACCCGAATGGAAGTGGGATAAGTTAGGCATGTATTTTATCACGGGATTGCCCAGGACTCGTTCAGGCTATGACTCGATTTGGGTTGTAGTCGATCGATTGACGAAAGTAGCTCATTTCATCCCAGTAAAGACCACTTATACCAGTGCTAAGTTGGCAAAAATATACATGACCAGAATAGTATGTCTGCATGGAGTTCCGAGGAGTATCGTATCAAATAAAGGAACCCAGTTTACCTCAAAGTTCTGGAAGCAGTTGCACGAAACTTTGGGAACCAGGCTAGAATTCAGTACAGCTTTTCATCCGCAGACAGATGGATAGACCAAGAGAGTTAATCAGATTTTGGAGGATATGCTGAGAGCTTGTGCGCTAGATTATGGATCTAGTTGGGACGATAATTTGCCATATGCAGAGTTCTCTTACAACAACAGTTACCAAACCAGTTTGAAGATGGCCCCTTTCGAAGCTTTGTACGGAAGAAGGTGCAGGACACCGCTGTCGTGGGACGAAGTCGGAGACCGCCAGTTGTTTGGACCTGACTTGATTAAGGAGTCTGAACAAAAAGTGAAGTTGATTCGCAATAGGCTCAAGGTAGCCCAGTCCAGACAGAAGAGTTATGCAGATTCTAAACGCAAGGAGACAGTTTATGAAGTTGGAGACAGAGCTTATCTTCGAGTATCTCCACTTCGGGGAACAAAGCATTTTGGAGTTAAAGGAAAGTTAGCGCCACGATTTGTAGGACCATATCGAATTGTGGAGCGTATGGGAGAAGTGGCCTACAAGTTGAAATTGCCCGAAGGATTGTCAGGAATTCATGATGTGTTCCACGTTTCTCAGTTAAAGAAGTGTCACGCGGAGATGGCTGACATACCATTGAGAGACACAGTGCCTTTGGAAACTATTCAGTTGGATAACGATTTGACCTACGAGGAGAAACCAGTTAAGATCCTCGAGTTTGCCAGCCGAGTTACTCGCAGCAAAGTTATCAAGTTTTGCAAGGTTCAGTGGAGCCACCACACGGAGGATGAAGCCACCTGGGAACGAGAGGAAGATTTGCTCAAAGACCACCCTCACCTATTTTCTAGCCAACCCGAATCTCGAGGGCGAGATTCATCTTAAGAGGGATAGGTTTGTAACATCCCAAATTTTCAATTTGGAATGTTATACATTAGATCATCATGCATATCATATTTTATTTGCTTTGGGTTTTGATCCTAGAAAATTCTAAGCAACTCAAGGACCCACGGAGAGAGTTGGGGATTTCGTTATTTTCATATTTGAGTTTTTCTCAAATTTTGAGAATAGGATCATTTGATTTTATTTATTTTATCATCAATTATTTCTATTACAAAAATATGAGAGAGGGAATAAAATGACTTTCCCAAAATATAGAAATATTGAGGATTTAATAAAAAAATCAAATAGTTTTATTTCGGAGTTTTTTTTGTTGTTTTTATTTGAATTAGGAAAAATGCGCGTTTTTCAAAATTGCATTTAGGGCCCAAATAAATGTTCACTTTGTCGGGCTTGATTTTAGAAGCCCGGGAAAATTTATTTCGGGATTTTTGGAGTCTGTTTAGTATTTCTTTTTATTTTTCTTCCGAGCGAAAAAAAAACGGAACCGACTATGGGCCGTACTCGGCCTGGATTCCGCCTGGCCGGGGCCTTTATAAGCCGAGGCAAGCCAGCCCGAAGGCCCAGCCGCCCCGAAACCCTAACCCTAGCCCCAGCCCCGCCGCCGTCGCCGCCGCCGCCGATCCGCCGGAGCCGCGCGTCGCCCGAGGTTCGCCGCACCTCGAAATCCATGTCGTTTCTTAAAAAAAATCCGTTCGTCGTTTTTCTTTTTCGTCGGATTTTTCCGCGGTTATTTTCTGATCGCGATTTCTGATCCGATTTTCGTTTTAGTTTTTCTTTTCGCTCGTTTATCGGAATCAGACGATTCAAGCGCCTGGAGTTTCGTCTCGAAACCCTCTATCCGAATAATCAACTTAAACAAGTTTTTGCTACTGTAAAATTTGAATTAGGTTCAGATTACTAGAACGAAGTTGTTTGCTTTCGCCGTTTGACTTTCTTTGCTTCGTTCGATTTGATTTCTTTTGCCAACCGGAGTTCTTAAGTTGAACCTTCTGGTTAGATCTCTTATTTGAGTTTTACCTGTGCATTAGATGAGTACTTATTGTATGCTTGTTTGTTTGCCTGCGATAGAGTACCCGGAGTGTGCCGCCTGTTACTTCGAATCGTTAGGTTTCACGGATCATCAGCAAGGCAAGTAACACTTTGATCATACCTTTTCTACAACCCAGTTTTTTGCATTAGATCAATCTTCACACATTGCATGATTAGGATCTAATTAAACTGTGGGATGGGAAGTAGATGAGGTAGTACCTATTACCTGTTTATTATCAAACCTTTGGGAGTTACTTCTACGTTTGCTTATTATGCCATGCTATGCTAGTAGACGTGGATTGGGTGAGTGAAATCCATGACAGATGTGAGATTGATAATTAATGGTTTATCTAAGGTGGCAACTTAAACACACATCTAGGTGGATTGAGGCACCTGGGTATTCCAGGACATGCCTGTTTTCTTTTGGACCGCCACCCAGACTCAAAGGGATCATGAGATTTTCAAAACTAGAAATTTCCGTGTGCAGCCACAAGCCATTATGGGCTCTGGCATAGTTGATTAAGTCGTGTGAACTCTTACAGGGTAGACTAGCAGATGTAGGGGAAGGTAGGTGTACCGGTCTATCCATCGTAAGGTGCTAGCGCTTCTGAAAGACTGTGTCTCGGTCATCCGTTTCTCAAACACCATGTAGTGCGAGAAATCCAACGGAGGCGATCGAGTCTTGTGGGGAAAAGTGCGCAAACCTCTGCAGAGTGTAACAAACTAATCATGATTAGCCGTGTCCCCGGTTATGGACATCTTGAGTATCTAGTATCTGGATTATCATGTGAATCTCAACATGTTACTCTAAAATTAATGTTGTTGGGTTAATGATGATGCTTAATTGGGATTGAGAATGCTGTCAACCATTCTCAATGTTTAACAACCACCATGATAGTAATTAAATTTATTCCTTTTGAAGTAGGGAAAATTTGGCTTTATGCAAAATTGTAACCATAGAGCTTTCCACCAGCCAAATATGCATATAGTATAGCTGTTGCATTCCATTACTCTCTATGTGTTACCTTGCCAGCATATTCCATGTGTTGACCCGTTTTCGGGCTGCAACATTAATGTTGCAGACTTTTGAGACGACGATTAAGGAGTTTTAGGTCGTGGTTCTATACTCAGTGATGCCGTTGGAGTTGATGGACTTACTTATCCTCCAAGCCTTCCGCTGTTATTATTATTAGATGGCCTTAAGCCATATTTATTCTAATAAGTTCTCTTTTGAGACACTCGATGTAATAAGTGTGTGATTGCTACTCTGCTATAAATCCTCCGAGTATTGTGTGGTGTCAGCATTACTGATCCAGGGATGACACCGGAGCACAGAGATCAGACTGTTTGAGGTCTGGTCGCTACAATGCTCTTATAATCTAGCAGAATATGAGGCAGCAACTTTTCCTCTTTCTCATAATGCCTAATAGGTATGTTAAAGTGTGCAGACAGGCGCGAGGCAAAGATGCCTCCCAAGATGGCACCCTTTGTATGGTTCAGATTTAACCGTTTAGTAACAATAGCGCCTAAACTGAAAGTGGTATCACGAAACAAAGCATGGCGCAAAATAACAATATTAGGGGCACTAAGATTTCCGCAGTTCCCGCGACCAATTAAGCATCTACTACAAAATATTGCAAAGTAACGTAGAACAGGAAAATGTATGCTAGTGATTCTTGCATCAGAAACTTTCCTCGTTTCCCATACAACAATTGTATCAATAAATCCATCCACATCATTATGATGTGGTTCCTCTATGCTGCCCTCAACGGGTATCCTACCAACCCACAAAAATCATAAAGCGACATCTCCTTATGCTCATCATATAAATAAAATTCCATCGAAGGTGGTGATCTCCTAGCATGGAAATGAAAATTCTGCACAGAAATATTGGTGAGTAAGAGATATTGTTCGCGCTGGTCATGGAGGAAGTCGGTGAGGCCTGCATTCTCAGCCAAATAATTAAAATCTTCATGAATCCCAACTTCTCTCAAGAACTCTTCACAAGGCCATTCACATGGCCGAACCTCCACAGCACATGGGAGATTATACTTGGGCTTCTTATTCTCTTCACTTTGCTTATCCTTAGAGCTTCGGCTCAATGAGCCCCTCAAAAATCTCTTCATCTTTTTCTGAAAATTTCTGAAAATTTTTAGTAACTTAAAATAAAAGTGAACCAAACTCAACAAAATTGATAGCAACTACTCCTACAAGTGCCTAGAGGCTATACAATGCATTAAAACTACTTTTGACCACATAAATTTTACATGCAAGCTCAAGAATAGGGTCACCTAAGCAGCAAAAATTTGCAATAAACAAAGCACTAGAACAAAAATTAATTGGACCATTGGAGGAGTCACATACCGAAGAACAATCCCCCAAAGCAGTTTTGTGAATGGAGCTTTGAGCAAGGAGATCGAAAATGGCAACAAGATAAGCAAGAACTCGAGTTTGAGCTGGTGGGTGATTTTTTTGGAGCAAGACGAAGTGTGTGGGTGCAAGGATAAGTGGAGGGGACCGACGTGGGGTCCACGAGGCAGGGGGCGCGCCCAGGGGGTGGGCGCGCCCTCCACCCTCGTGGGCACATGGTGGGTCCTCTTGGTGTGTTCTCAGTGCCAATAATTCTTAAATATTCTAGAAAAAATCATATTTCATTTTCAGGGCATTTGGAGAACTTTTATTTTTGGGGTATTTTTTATTACAAGGATAATTCAGAAAACAGACAGAAAATACTACTTTTGTTTTATTTAATATAAATAACAGAAAGTAAAAGGAGGGTACAGAAGGTTGTTCCTTCTAACTTCATCCATCTCATGCTCATCAAAAGGAATCCACTAACAAGGTTGATCAGGTCTTGTTAACAAACTCATTTCGAATAACATGAAACCGGAGAAATTTCAAATAACACTAGGTTACCTCAACAGGGATATGCACATCCCCAACAATAAGAATATCATATTTCTTCTTGACAGTAGGAAGAGGAAATTCAAAACCTCTAATAGTGATTGTTGAAAATTTTCCAATAGAATTGATATTGTGGACTTGAGGTTGTTTCCTCGGAAAGTGTATCGTATGCTCATTACCATTAACATGAAAAGTGACATTGCCTTTGTTGCAATCAATAACAGCCCATGCAGTATTCAAAAAGGGTCAACCAAGGATAATCCACATACTATCGTCCTCGGGAATATCAAGAATAACAAAGTCTGTTAAAATAGTAACGTTTGCAACCACAACAGGCACATCCTCAAAAATACCGACAGGTATAGCAGTTGATTTATCAGCCATTTGCAAAGAAATTTTAGTAGGTGTCAACTTATTCAAATCAAGTCTACGATATAAAGAGAGGCATAACACTAACACCGGCTCCAAGGTCACATAAAGCAGCTTTAACATAGTTTCTTTTAATGGAGCATGGTATAGTTGGTACTCCTGGATATCCAAGTTTCTTTGGTATTCCACCCTTAAAAGTGTAATTAGCAAGCATGGTGGAAATTTCAGCCTCCGGTATCTTATTTTATTAGTAACAATATCCTTCATGTATTTAGCATAAGGGTTCATTTTAAGCATATCAGTCAAGTGCATACGCAAAAAGATGGGTCTAATCATTTTAGCAAAGCGCTGAAAATCCTCGTCATCCTTTTTCTTAGATGGTTTAGGAGGAAATTGAAGGAAATATGCCCTAGAGGCAATAATAAAGTTATTATTTATTTCCTTATATCATGATAAATGTTTATTATTCATGCTAGAATTGTATTAACCGGAAACATAATACATGTGTGAATACATAGACAAACAGAGTGTCACTAGTATGCCTCTACTTGACTAGCTCATTGATCAAAGATGGTTAAGTTTCCTAACCATAGACATGAGTTGTCATTTGATTAACGGGATCACATCATTAGGAGAAGGAAATGATAAGCGGTTTTCAGCAAGGTATTCTCTGCAAGTACTGAAATAAGTGGTAACCGATAGTTTTGTGATAAGATAGGTTGTAACGAGCAACAAGTAACAAAAGTAAATAAAGTGCAGAAAGGTGGCCCAATCCTTTTGTAGCAAAGGACAAGCCGGAACAAACTCTTATAATAGGAAAAGCGCTCCCGAGGACACATGGGAATATCGTCAAGCTAGTTTTGATCACGTTCATATGATTCGCGTTCGATACTTTGATAATTTGATATGTGGGTGGACCGGTGCTTGGGTGTTGTTCTTACTTTAACAAGCATCCCACTTATGATTAACCTCTATTGCAAGCATCTGCAACTACAACAAAAGTATTAAGGTAAACCTAACCATAGCATGAAACATATGGATCCAAATCAGCCCCTTACGAAGCAACGCATAAACTAGGGTTTAAGCTTCTGTCACTCTAGCAACCCATCATCTACTTATTACTTCCCAATGCCTTCCTCTAGGCCCAAATAATGGTGAAGTGTTATGTAGTCGATGTTCACATAACACCACTAGAGGCTAGACAACATACATCTTATCAAAATATCAAACGAATACCAAATTCACATGACTACTCATAGCAAGACTTCTCCCTTGTCCCCAGGAACGAACGTAATTACTCGCAAAGCATATTCATGTTCATAATCAGAGGGGTAATAATATGCATATAGGATCTGAACATATGATCTTCCACCAAATAAACCAACTAGCATCAACTACAAGGAGTAATCAACACTACTAGCAACCTACTAGCACCAATCCCGGACTTTGAGACAAGAATTGGATACAAGAGATGAACTAGGGTTTGGAGATGAGATGGTGCTAGTGAAGATGTTGATGGAGATTGCCCTCTCCCGATGAGAGGAGCGTTGGTGATGATGATGGTGATGATTTCCCCCTCCCGGAGGGAAGTATCCCCGGCAGAACAGCTCTGCCGGAGTTCTAGATTGGATTCGCCAAGGTTCCGCCTCATGGCGGCGGATTCTCGTCCCGAAAAGTTCCCTCCTATTTTTTTCTCATCGAAAGACTTCATATAGGAGAAGATGGACGTCGGAGAGCCACCAGGGGGGCCACGAGGTAGGGGGCGCACCCTGGGGGGGCACCCTCGTGAGAAGGGTGTGGGCTCCCTGGCCTTCATCTTTTGCGAGGATTTTTCTTTATTTATTTTAAGACGTTCCGTGGAGTTTCAGGACTTTTGGAGTTGCGCAGAATAGGTCTCTAATATTTGCTCCTTTTCCAGCCCAGAATTCCAGCTGCCGGCATTCTCCCTCTTTATGTAAACCTTGTAAAATAAGATAGAATAGCCATAAGTATTGTGACATAAAGTGAAATAACAGTCCATAATGCAATAAATATCGATATAAAAGCATGATGCAAAATGGACGTATCAATGACCCATTCCGTTTGCTTAGCACACGATCGTTTAGTATGTTGCTATTGCTTTCTTCATGACTTATACATGTTCCTATGACTATGAGATTATGCAACTCCCGTTTACCGGAGGAACACTTTGTGTGCTACCAAATGTCACAACGTAACTGGGTGATTAGAAAGGTGCTCTACAGGTGTCTCTGAAGGTACTTGTTGGGTTGGCGTATTTCGAGATTAGGATTTGTCACTCCGATTGTCAGAGAGGTATCTCTAGGCCCTCTCGGTAATGCACATCACTTAAGCCTTGCAAGCATTGCAACTAATGAGTTAGTTGTGGGATGATGTATTACGGAACGAGTAAAGAGACTTGCCGGTAATGAGATTGAACTAGGTATTGAGATACCAATGATCGAATCTCGGGCAAGTAACATACCGATGACAAAGGGAACAACGTATGTTGTTATGCGGTTTGACCGATAAAGATCTTCGTAGAATATGTAGGAGCCAATATGAGCATCCAGGTTCCGCTATTGGTTATTGACCGGAGACGTGTCTCGGTCATGTCTACATAGTTCTCGAACCCGTAGGGTCCGCACGCTTAACGCTACGATGACAGTTATATTATGAGTTTATATGTTTTGATGTACCGAAGG
>NC_057806.1:484403601-484411175 GCF_018294505.1 Triticum aestivum
TAGTGGGCCTAGGTGGAAGAGAGGAGAGGAGGCAAGGGCTGGCCGTGCGCCCCTCCCCCCTAGTCCGAATAGGACAAGGAGAGGGGGGCGGCGCCCCCCCCCTTCCTTCCCCTCCACTCCTTCCCCCTCCCAAGTCCTAGTCCAACTAGGAAAGGGGGGGGAGACCTACTCCCGGTGGGAGTAGGACTCCTCCTGCGTGCCTCTCCCCTTGGCCGGCCGCACCCCCCCCCCTTGCTCCTTTATATACAGGGGCAGGGGGGGCACCTCTAGACACACAAGTTGATCAAGTTGATCGTCTCTTAACCGTGTGCTTAGGCGAAGCCCTGCGTCGGTAGAACATCAACGTCGTCACCATGCCGTCGTGCTGACGAAACTCTCCCTCAACACTCGGCTGGATCGGAGTTCGAGGGACGTCATCGGGCTGAACGTGTGCTAAACTCGGAGGTGCCGTACGTTCGGTACTTGATCGGTCGATCGTGAAGACGTACGACTACATCAACCGCGTTGTGATAACGCTTCCGCTTTCGGTCTACGAGGGTACGTGGACAATACTCTCCCCTCTCATTGCTATGCATCACCATGATCTTGCGTGTGCGTAGGAAATTTTTGAAATTACTACGTTCCCCAATAGAAATGGCATGGGTTACTCAACCCATGGTTCTCTTTCCTTACCGTGCTTCCTAGCAACAAAGTCTCTCTTATCATAACGTTGATTATTTGATTGTGGGTTATCAAGATCAGCAGCAGGTTCAATCTCTACATCATTGTCATTACTAGGTTGAGCATCAACATGAACATCATCATTAACATTATCACTAGGTTCATGTTCATTACCAGATTGTGTTTCAGCATCAAAAATAAAAATACCATTGGGATTCTCAGGTGTGTCAACAACAGGTTCACTAGGAGCATGCAAAGTCCTATCATTTTTATTTTTCTTCTTCTTAGAAGGACTAGGTGCATCAACATTAATTCTCTAAGAATCTTCCTCAATTCTCTTAGGATGGCCCTTGGGATACAAAAGTTCTTGAGTCATTTTACCCCCTCTAGTCATAACTCTAACATCATTATCATTTTTCTTATTATTTAATTCATTGAGAAAATCATTCTGAGCTTTAAGTACTTGTTCTACTTGAGCGGTAACCATAGAAGCATGTTTACTAATAAGTTTAAGTTCACATTTAACTCTAGACATATAATCACTCAAGTGTGCAAGCATATCAGCATTGCGTTTCAATTGTCTACCAACATAAGCATTGAAGTCTTCTTGTTTAACCATAAAGTCATCAAACTCATCCAAGCATTGGCTAGCAAACTTAGTAGATGGGATTTCACATTTATCAAATCTATAGAGAGAATCCACCTTTACTACCTGTGTCGGGTTATCAATACCATGTATTTCTTCAATAGGTGGTAAATTCCTAACATCTTCAGCTTTAATACCTTTTTCTTTTATAGATTTCTTTGCCTCTTGCATAGCTTCAGGACTAAGAAAAAGACTACCCCTTTTCTTCAGAGTTGGCTTAGGAGTTGGTTCAGGAAGTGTCCAATCATTTTCATTACTCAACATATTATTCAATAGCAATTCAGCTTGATCAATAGTTCTTTCCCTGAAAACACATCCAGCACAACTATCCAGGTAGTCTCTGGAAGCATCGCTTAGTCCATTATAAAAGATATCAAGTATTTCATTTTTCTTGAGAGGTTGATTAGGCAAAGCATTAAGTAATCGGAGAAGCCTCCCCCAAGCTTGTGGGAGACTCTCTTCTTCAATTTGCACAAAATTATATATTCCCTTAGAGCAGCTTGTTTTTTATGAGCGGGGAAATATTTAGCAGAGGAGTAATAAATCATATCCTGGGGACTACGTACACAACCAGGATCAAGAGAATTAAACCATGTTTTAGCATCACCCTTTAATGAGAACGGAAACAACTTAAGGATAAAGTAATAGCGAGTTTTCTCATCATGAGTAAACAGGGTGGCTATATCATTTAATTTAGTAAGATGTGCCACAACAGTTTCAGATTCATAGCCATAAAAAGGATCAGATTCAATGAAAATAATTAACTCAGGATCGACAGAGAAATCATAATCCTTATTAGGAATAAAGATAGGTGAAGTAGCAAAAGCAGGGTCATATTTCATTCTAGCATTTAAAGACTTTTCTTTAAGCTTAGTTAATAATTTCTTAAGATCGGATCTATCATTGCAAGAAAGAAAGTCTCTAGCAGTTTCTTCATCCATAACATAACCCTCAGGCATAACAGGCAATTCATATCTAGGGGGAGAATCTTCATCATCACTTTCATCAATATTATCAGTTTCAATAATTTCATTCTCTCTAACCCTAGCAAGTTGTTCATCAAGAAATTCACCTAATGGCACAGTATTATCAAGCATAGAAGTAGTTTCATCATAAGTATCATGCAAAGCAGAAGTGGCATCATCAATAACATGCGACATATCATAATGAATAGCAAGAGTAGATGTCACAAGTTTACTCAAAATAGAAGGTGAATCAAGTGCAGAGCTAGATGGAAGTTCCTTACCTCCCCTCGTAGTTGAGGGAAAAATCTTGGTTCTTTTATCTTTCAAGTTCTTCATAGTGATCAACAGATATAAATTCCAAGTGACTCAAAGAATAGATCTATGGTCCCCGGCAACGGCGCCAGAAAATAGTCTTGATAACCCACAAGTATAGGGGATCACAACAGTTTTCGACGGTAGAGTATTCAACCAAAATTTATTGATTCGACACAAGGGGAGCCAAAGAATATTCTCAAGTATTAGCAGCTGAGTTGTCAATTCAACCACACCTGAAAGACTTAATATCTGCAGCAAGGTATTTAGTAGCAAAGTGATATGATAGTAATGGTAACGGTAGCAAAAGTAATATTTTTGGTTTTATAGTGATTGTAACAGTAGCAACGGAAAAGTAAATAAGCGAAGAACAATATATGAAAGTCTCGTAGGCAATGGATCAGTGATGGATAATTATGTCAGATGTGATTCCTCATGCAATAGTTATAACCTAGGGTGACACGAAACTATCTGCACATCATCAATATAATGTAGGCATGTATTCCGAATATAGTCATACGTGCTTATGGAAAAGAACTTGCATGACAGCTTTTGTCCTACCCTCCCGTGGCAGCGGGGTCCTATTGGAAACTAAGGGATATTAAGGCCTCCTTTTAATAGAGTACCGGACCAAAGCATTAACACATAGTGAATACATGAACTCCTCAAACTACGGTCATCACCAGTAAGTATCCCGATTATTGTCACTTCGGGGTTAACGGATCATAACACATAATAGGTGACTATAGACTTGCAATATAGGATCAAGAACTCACATATATTCATGAAAACATAATAGGTTCAGATCTGAAATCATGGCACTCGGGCCCTAGTGACAAGCATTAAGCATAGCAAAGTCATCGCAACATCAATCTCGGAACATAGTGGATACTAGGGATAAAACCCTAACAAAACTAACTCGATTACATGATAAATCTCATCCAACCCATCGCCGTCCTGCAAGCCTATGATGGAATTACTCACGCACAGCGGTGAGCATCATGAAATTGGTGATGGAGGAAGGTTGATGATGACGATGGCGACAGATTCCCCTCTCCGGAGCCCCGAACGGACTCCGGATCAGCCCTCCTGAGAGAGTTTAGGGCTTGGCGGTGGCTCCATATCATAAAACGCGATAAATCCTTCTCTCTTTTTTTTCTCCCTGAATGTGAATATATGGAGTTGGAGTTGAGGTTGCTGGATAGGGTGTGGGCCCCCTGACATTGATTCTTTTGCCAGTATTTTTTTATATATTCCAAAAATATTCTCCGTTGATTTTTAGGTCATTCCGAGAACTTTTATTTCTGCCCAAAAATAACACCATGGCAATTCTGCTGAAAATAGCATCAGTCCGGGTTAGTTCCATTCAAATCATGCAAGTTAGAGTCCAAAACAAGGGCAAAAGTGTTTGTAAAAGTAGATACGTTGGAGACGTATCAGAAGCCACTAGTGAAATCTATGACCCCCGGGTCTATTCTTTATCATATTTGCTTTGAGATCAATTTTTATTTGATTTTGTTTTCAGATCTATTATTCCAAAAACCCAAAAATACCTTGCTGCACTTTTTTGTTATTTATTTTATTTCGCGTTTTATCAAGATCTATTTATTCAATCTATCACAGTTTTTATCCCATCGACTTGACAATATGTGGCGTCGTTACCCGTAGAGGGATTGACAACCCCTCATAAGCGTCGGGTTGCAAGTATTTGTTCTTTGTGTGCAGGTACTGCTTACATAGTGTTGCTTGGTTCTCCTACTGGATTGATACCTTGGTTTAATAACTGAGGGAAATACCTACCACAGCTGTGCCACATCATCCCTTCCTCTTTGGGGAAATACTGACGTAGTTCAAGCGACATCAAAAGGAATTTCTGGCGCCGTTGCTGGGGAGACATCATCAACTCTATTAGGTTCCTAATCACAAATCTCATCTTCTTGCAATTTACATTATTTGCCATTTACCTCTCGTTTTCATCTCCCCCACTTCATAAAAAAAATTCGTTTTATTCTCCCTCTTTTTCGTTTGCCATTTTCCCGTCAGATCTGTTTTCGTGTGCAATCTTGTTTGCATAGTCATGATGATTCAAGAAAACACCAAGTTGTGTGATTTTTCCAATACCAATAACAATGATTTTATTAGCACTCCGATTGCTCCTCCCACCACTAGTGCGGAATCTTGTGATATTAATGCCGCTTTGTTGAATCTTGTTATGAAAGATCAATTTTATGGTACTCCAAATGAGGAGGCCGCATCCCATCTAAACACATTCATAGAATTGTGTGATATGCAAAAGAAAAAACATGTGGACAATGATATTGTGAAGTTGAAATGATTTCCTTTCTCTTTGAGGGATCGTGCAAAATTTTGGTTTTCTTCTTTGACTCGCATTAGTATCGATTCTTGGGATAAGTGCAAAGACGCTTTTATTACTAAGTATTATCTTCCAGCGAAAATTATTTGCCTTAGAACTCAAATCATGAATTTTAAGCAACTTGAGAATGAACATGTTGCACAATCTTGGGAAAGAATGAAGTTGATGATAAGAAATTGCCCCACTCATGCTTTAAATCTTTGGATGATCATACAATTTTTTGTGTGGTACAATCTTCATGTGATGTGCTTGGTCTTACCGATATTGAAGAATGTTCTCTTAATTTGCACTTGGCGGATTCTACCATTAAAAAGCCTTTGGGAAGAATTAATGATGCTCTTATTCTTGAAAATAGGAATTGTTGGCCCATAGATTTTATTGTTCTTGATATTGATTGCAATCCATCTTGTCCAATTGTTCTTGGTAGACCATTTTTACTTAGTTGCCTTATCATACACGATTCGCAACCATGAACTGTTTCTCATGAAGTATGCATCGTAGACGTTGCACCACAGAATAGCGTGTGCAATAGTTGTCGTGTACGATGATGTTACGATGGTCCGACATTTCATAATCCTGTCCGACACTCATACGATGATTAGCTAATCTTCTTAATAAGTTATCGCATACGGTTTGGGAAAAGCGAATGTGTGTGATTGTATGCTTATCATACACGTTTTATAATAGTGAACCGTTTGTGATGGGACACGCATCGTAAATGTAGCACCACAGAATACCGACTACAATGGCAATGCGAGCACAAGCGAGTAGGAGTACTTTATATGCATCTTGGCTCCCTATCCCCGATGATTTCTGGGTCATGTGGGAAGGACCCACTATCACCGTCACTCACTAGACGATGGTTCCAAATGCCGTCACGGAAAGCGGTTAAAAACCATTTGTATAGCACCGACGCGTGCCGGTGATTGGAGACGTATCAATTACCTGGTGTGGATAAAAAAAATGCACACATGGATTGTGCATGTGTAGCGACCCGACCTCAAACGGTCAAGCCTCTGTGTATCCGTGCCATCCCTGGATCGGTATGCTGGCACACACAGTACATCATTGTATATATCAAAGTGCAATCACATGTATAAATAATGTAAAACTGATATATACCTCATAAGTCTCAGCGGAAACAACATAAGGGTGTGGATTCCATCAACGCCAACGGCAAGTTGAGTGTAGACCGTAACCCTACAACGTAACTCTTACTCGTCGTAGAAAATTCCTGCAACATAAGACGTTGCAGCCATGTAGGTCAGTACATTGAATGTACTGGCAAGTCACATCATAAGAATAATGAACCTATTTGTACATGCAATTTGGCTGGTGGAAAGCTCTAAGTTTAGTTTTTGCATAAAGCTAGTTTTCCCTAGAATAAAAGATATTATTCTACCACTACAGTATGGCATAGGATGAGTTGGCAAACCCAACTCAATCCATCCCCAAAGTTTCATTTAAAACCCAACCGCTTAATTAAGAGTGATGAGATCTCACTAGAGTCGTCTTGAATTACTCCCAAGTTTTTGCTCCGTTACATCCTTGTATGGCCTGATGCATTCTCCACCAGGTTGCAGCACTTTTTGTAAAGTACTGAAGAGCGTATTGAACCTCATACTTCCTTGCAACCAAATTGGTCCTGAAGTGATTCTCCATGTTTTGAATCCATAGCTCTGCCTCCAACTGAGTGATCGGTTAAGAGAATACAAGTCCATCTTCATTCATCATCTATTGGGTCCAAGGGTTTTGGGATGAGATAAGAGGGATAGAGAGATACACACAATACACACAATATAGTTTTGAAAATAAGTTTTTTTGTGGCTGTCAGGAAAACATCAAACAATGACAGCTCACAAACATCGCATCTAACGTTAGTATACAACAGGGGTTTGGTCCTCTAAAGTTCATATAAATCTTGGAATTCGTCGGTGTCTTCAAATTCTTCAATTCTTTAGAGGCTTCGACTGTTGTAGCTTCAATTCTTCTAGTGTATGGTGAAGTCTGATACCTTGTCCTTCTCGGAGTGGTCTCATCAGTTGATCCTCTGTGTGGTCAAAGGTAAAAGGGGTATTGTCTAACTATTTGAGGTAAGAGGAAAGATTTGATAAAGCTCAGAAAAGAAGAGAGGTAAAGGATCTTTTTGAAAATAAAGTTTTAGAGAAATCCTTTCCTAAGGGCTTTCCAGTTTCTAAGGTTACGTCCTACAGTCAACATGTTGTAACGCCCGGATGATCTTGCTATAGTAATCCCACGCTAATCATGGCACGTCATCCCGATTACTGTTGCTATCCTCGCAATAATTCGGAACCGAAACAAATTCAAAATTTAAATAAAAGAAAACAATAAAAGTTTTCAAAAATTAAAACAAAAATGTTCGGTGGTTGCCAAATATTACAAAGATAATTATGGTGTAAGGTTCACAATTTTATAAAATGCCTAAGTGTTTATAAATAAATAAAAACAGAAAAGAAAATAAATAAAGAGAAAACAGGAAAACAATACAAAAAAAAAAGAGAAATCCCCCCTGGACCCTGGCCCAACTGGGCCGACCCCAGGCCCAGTCGGCCACCCCCATAACCCCCCCACGCCCCAAACCCTAACCTACCCACAC
>NC_057806.1:484413982-484420529 GCF_018294505.1 Triticum aestivum
CTACACCGGAGGTGCCTACTACTACGTGCTGCCCGCCGACGACGACCTGGAGTAGTTAGGAGGATCCCAGGCAGGAGGCCTGCGCCTCTTTCGATCTGTATCCCAGTTTGTGCTAGCCTTCTTAAGGCAAACTTGTTTAACTTATGTCTGTACTCAGATATTGTTGCTTCCGCTGACTCGTCTATGATCGAGCACTTGTATTCGAGCCCTCGAGGCCCCTGGCTTGTATTATGATGCTTGTATGACTTATTTTATTTGTAGAGTTGTGTTGTGATATCTTCCCGTGAGTCCCTGATCTTGATCGTACACATTTGCGTGCATGATTAGTGTACGATTGAATCGGGGGCGTCACAAGTTGGTATCAGAGCCGACTGCCTGTAGGAATCCCCCTTCCACACTCCTTGGCCGAAGTCGAGTCTAGACATTACAAAAACTTTTACTAACTTGCCTGTGTGCCTTACGGGCCCACGTCGCCATCGGGTGGTACTAGGATCTTTTACTCCTCGACCTTTACTCTGGGACTCTGAACTCTTTTCTACTCGGGTTACACGAATTTACTAACTCTAACATTCGGATCCCGTTACCACGTTCACCCCGAAGTTGGATAAGCCATAGTTATTCTGTAGGATAGCATTTTGAATAGTGCCCATGTTGTCATTTGACTCCATTGAAACATCTTTGTTTTCAGATGGAACCCGCGAGGCAGGTCGTGCGCCACACTGCGGCCATTGGTGCCTCAGGATCACCTGCTGTGCTAGCTGATATGATGACCTATCTGGGTTATCGCTGGCACCCTGAGTACACCGTCTACGAGGAGTACCAGGACTTTAACCAGGAGCAGTACCGTGCCATCGTCCACCTCTACTCTCGGGAGTATGAGTCCACTACCGTGCTGCACACCGCTCATGGTGTTGGAGTGACCATCGAGATGGCAGTCCACGATGCGGCTCATGCTGCTCTGACACGTCTTCGTGGAGAGTATCAGGCATTGGACACTTCCCCTTTCAGGCACATTCCTATCGCATCTGACGTTGGTGCGGAGGGATACTACACTGCCGCCTACTCCACCGTCACCCGAGAGCCGTTCCACCATTAGCGCCTGGTTCTGCATGCTGATGGGCTGGACCGAGCTAACAGAGCTCTTCGCCACGAGTTGTACACCACTCGTCAGCACCTTTACAGGGCTCTGACGCGGTTGCACCCCTTTGTCCGGTCTGGACAGCTGCCGCGTTCTGCGAGCTACCCAGCCAGGACCGTGATGCCCCACGGTGTCGGATGGCCAGAGGTGGGAGGCTACTCTCCCGCACTTGGTCCTCTTCTGCCACCTGAGCGTCGGGTTCTACACCAGAGTATCCGCGGCCCCCAGGCCACTGACGTGGAGGACTATCCGTTGCCTCACTACCAGCTGTCAGGTTACAGCTACCTTCACAGTACCTCCTGGGACTGATGTAGTCTTGCTCATTAGTTTTAGATGCACTCGCGAGCCTGCGTGCCGCCTATGATGACTTAATCTATGTACTGAACTCTGTGTACTGAACTCTATGTCCGACCCCTTTTGTAAGTTATGCCGACTATCTATGTGGTATCTGTCGTGCTCCTTTCATTATGCATGTTTCATCATGAATGACTCTTGTCTATGCAAATTTCTCAATACTGAACTACCCCTGTTATATATTAGCAGGATGGTTAGACCAGCTGGTCGTGGTCGTGGTGGCAACTTCCCACCACCGCCTGAGTACATGGCTGGTATGATCCAACAGCTTGAGATGAATCGCCAGTTCATGGAAAACATGATGGCTCAGTTTCCTCGCCCCAATATGAACCAGCATCCAAACACAACCACTCTGCAGGATTTCATACGCCTCAACCCAAGTGTGTACCGCAGCTCAACCCAGCCGCTGGATGCTGATGACTGGCTCCGTGACATCACCTATGAGATGGAGTCTGCTGATGTAGCCCCTGCCAGCTATGTCACTTTTGCTTCCTTCTTCCTGAAGGGACCCGCAGCTCAATGGTGGGACAGCCACAGGCGTACTCTGCCAGTTGGGACAATCATCTCCTGGCCAGACTTTCAGGCTGCCTTCCGTGCCCGCTTCATTCCTCAGGGAATCATGGACAGGAAGAAGCGTGAGTTTCGCAACCTCACCCAAGGCAACAAGACTGTTGAAGCTTATCAGCGGGAGTTTCTGGACTTATCCCGCTATGCTGAAGAAGACATTGCAACTGATGCTCGCAGACAGGAGAAGTTCCGTGAAGGCCTTCAAGCTGACATCAAGCTCACACTTCTAGTGCATGACTTTGCCGATTTCGCCACCTTGGTGAACAAGGCCATCAATGTCGAGACTGGTCTGCAAGAACACCAGAGCTCTCAAAGGCGCAACCGTGACACGGGCTCATCCTTGGGCCCGCCCTCGCAGAAGCGTAAGATATGGATCCCGAACAGCATGTACCGTCCAACTGCACCTGCCCCAAGGCAGTCTTATGCTGCACCTCGTCTGCCGGCTGCTCCAACTAGGCAGCCGAGGCTTCCAGCTCCACCACCCCAAGCTCCTGTTCCTACCCCCGAGAATGGGTTGTGCTTCAGGTGCGGACAACCAGGGCACCGTGCTAGGGAATGCAACCAGAGACAAAATCAACTGGCCCTTCCAGCAACTGGCCGTGGGAACAACCAGGCCCGCAACAACAATGCCAAGTCTTATGGCCGTATTCATGCCAACCACATTGATCTGAATGAAGCTCAAGACCAGCCTGCTACTGTGATGGGTACACTCCTCGTAAATTCAGTACCAGCATCTGTTTTATTTGATACAGGAGCATCGCATTCATTCATGTCAGAAGATTTTGCATTCATGCATGGCATTAAAAGTGAAGACATGAACGCTTCTCTATTAGTGCACACCCCTGCGGGCCAATGTCGAACCTCCATGGTTTGCAACGACGTCCCTGTAGAAATTGAAGGACTGGAATTCCTTGTCTCTCCCATCGTACTGAAGTCCTGTAGCATTGATCTCATTCTGGGAATGGATTGGTTAAAGGCGCATACCGCTTCTATCGTTTGCGCCACCAAGACCGTCCATCTGCTACACCCTTCTGATGAAATAATTAGCTACGATGCTCATCTGGTTCGGAATGTCGAGGCCAGGCTTTATGCCTTAAACGCATTGAACGCTACACCTCTCGAGGGCATTGAAAACATTCCCGTCGTGCGTGAATTCTTAGACGTCTTTCCTGAAGAACTCCCAGGGATTCCCCCTGCTAGAGCTGTCGAATTCGTCATCGACTTGAAACCAGGCACCACTCCTATAGCCAAGCGACCCTACAAGATGCTGCCGCATGAACTCCTTGAGCTTAAGGAGGAAATCGATAAATCTCTTCAAAGTGGTTTCATTCGCCCAAGTTGCTCTCCTTGGGGAGCACCTTCTCTCTTTGTCAAGAAGAAAGATGGGACAAACCGCTTGGTCCAAGACTACCATCCTATAAATCAAGCTACCATTCAGAATAAGTATCCTCTTCCTCGGATCAATGATCTGTATGATCAATTGGCTGGTTCATCAGTGTTCTCTAAACTCGACTTGAGGTTGGGTTACCACCAGATCCGTGTTCGTGAGGAAGATATCCCCAAGACCGCCTTTGTGACTCGTTATGGTTCATATGAGTACACCGTCATGTCTTTCGGCTTAACCAATGCTCCAGCCACCTTCTCTCGCCTGATGAACTATATATTCATGGATTACCTCGACAAGTTCGTCGTGGTTTATCTGGATGATATTCTGGTATTTTCCAAGAACGAAGAGGAACATGCTGAACATCTTCGCCTCGTGCTGGAAAAGCTACGAGAGCATCAGCTTTATGCCAAGTTCTCCAAATGTGAATTCTGGCTTCCCGAAGTAACCTATCTTGGGCATGTCATCTCTAAGGATGGTATTGCCGTCAACCCTGAACGAGTTCAGGCTATTCTCGATTGGACTCCTCCGAAGAACGTTAAGCAAGTCAGAAGTTTTCTCGGTCTCGCCAGCTACTGCCGTCGATTCGTCGAGAACTTCTCCAAGATTGCCAGGCCTCTGACTAACCTATTGCATAAGGGCGTCAAGTTCCAATGGACAGATAAATGTCAGGAAAGTTTCCAGGCACTCAAGGACAAGTTGACTTCTGCCCCAGTACTAGCTCCTCCTGATACTAAGAAGGACTTCGTCATTTACTGCGACGCTTCCTGTCAAGGACTAGGCTGTGTCCTAATGCAAGAGCGCAAAGTGGTTGCTTATGCCTCTCGGCAATTGCGCCCTCACGAGGAGAACTACCCAGTTCACGACCTCGAACTTGCTTCTGTCATTCATGCACTAAAACAGTGGCGACATTACCTACTCGGTAATCGTTGCGAGATCTTCACTGACCACCAAAGTCTGAAGTATCTGTTTACTCAGCCAGACCTGAACCTCCGTCAGCAGAGATGGATGGAGACTGTTGCAGACTTTGATTTGGGTATTTCCTATACACCAGGCAAGGCTAATGTAATGGCTGATGCCTTGAGCCGCAAGTCTTACTGCAACCACCTCCAGGTTCACAAAGTTCAGCCCTCACTCGTTGAAGAATTCAGAAAGCTGAACCTCCATATTGTTCCTCCGGGTGCACTCGCTCCCCCTCCCCCGGAGTTACGCAAGATGAACCTCCATGTTGTTTCCAGGGGTTCTCTCAATACCCTGGTTGCGAAACCAGATCTTGTGGACACCATCAAATGGATACAGAAATGTGACGATGAAGTCGAGAGGATTAAACGTTATCTCGCAGAAGGAAAGCCCTCATTCTTCACTGTGGATGACGCAGACACCCTATTCTTCAAAGGTCGCCTAGTGGTACCGAGTAAGAGGGAAAACCTAAATCTGACTCCAAAAGTTATGAAAGAAGCTCATGATACGCCTCTTTGTATCCACCCTGGTAGTACAAAGATGTACCAAGACATCCGCCAGAGATTCTGGTGGTCTAATATGAAGCAAGACATTGCTCGTTATGTTGCTGAATGTGACGTTTGCCGTCGTATCAAAGCAGAACATCAAAGGCCTGCTGGAACTCTACAACCTATATCTATTCCTGAATGGAAATGGGACCATGTTGAAATGGACTTCGTCACTGGATTCCCCAAATCGCAGAAAGGCAATGATGCTATTCTTGTCGTCATTGACCGACTTTCTAAGGTTGCACATTTTCTGGCGGTCAAAGAAACGATCACTGCTAGTCTGCTTGCAACTCTCTACATGACCAGAATTGTTTCGCTTCACGGTATTCCACTGGTTATCAGTTCAGACCGTGGCAGTTTATTCACTTCAAGATTCTGGGCAAGTTTCCAAGAAGCTATGGGCACTCATCTGTCTTTCAGCACTGCTTTTCATCCTCAGTCACAAGGGCAAGTTGAACGTGTCAACCAAGTTCTCGAAGACATGCTTCGAGCTTGTGTTATTTCCTTCGGCAAGAAATGGGAGGAATCTCTTCCGTATGCTGAGTTCTCTTATAATAATAGCTATCAAGCTAGTCTGAAGATGGCCCCCTTCGAAGTGTTATACGGACGAAAGTGCCGAACCCCTCTGAACTGGTCAGAAACTGGGGAACGTCCACTCTTCGGTCCGGATATTATCCAACATGCCGAAGAACAAGTCCGCATTATTCGCGAGAATCTCAAGACTGCTCAGTCACGTCAGAAGAGTCAGTATGACTGTCATCATAAAGACATGGTCTATCAACCTGGCGAAAAGGCCTATCTTCGCGTTACACCAATGAAGGGTGCTCACCGCTTCGGGATCAAGGGCAAGCTAGCTCCTCGCTATATTGGCCCATTCACTATTCTCGAGAGGCGTGGAAAAGTGGCATATCAATTGGAGCTCCCGCCGAACCTTTCTCAGGTTCACGATGTGTTCCATGTGTCGCAACTCCGCCGTTGCTTCAAGGACCCAATCCGAGCTGTGGATCATGAAGTGCTCGAATTGCAACAGGACCTCTCCTATAAAGAGCATCCGGTCCGCATTCTCGACCAAGCTGAACGCCGCACACGCCAGAAGGCGATCAAGTTCCTCAAGGTCCAGTGGTCGAATCACTCTGAAGACGAAGCCACCTGGGAACGCGAGGATCGCCTGCGTGATGAATACCCCGCACTGTTTCCTTCTACCTCCTAAAATCTCGGGACGAGATTTCTTGTAGTGGAGGAGATTTGTAACGCCCGGATGATCTTGCTATAGTAATCCCACGCTAATCATGGCACGTCATCCCGATTACTGTTGCTATCCTCGCAATAATTCGGAACCGAAACAAATTCAAAATTTAAATAAAAGAAAACAATAAAAGTTTTCAAAAATTAAAACAAAAATGTTCGGTGGTTGCCAAATATTACAAAGATAATTATGGTGTAAGGTTCACAATTTTATAAAATGCCTAAGTGTTTATAAATAAATAAAAACAGAAAAGAAAATAAATAAAGAGAAAACAGGAAAACAATACAAAAAAAAAGAGAAATCCCCCCTGGACCCTGGCCCAACTGGGCCGACCCCAGGCCCAGTCGGCC